>NC_051221.1:28077521-28377521 GCF_015220715.1 Pygocentrus nattereri | reverse complement strand
ACTTGTCACATAATGGTGTAGCAAGTAACTTCTAGACAACATAATTAATCTCCATGGTTCACCTGCAAGCTTAAAGGTAGTTGAGCCCAGTCCTTGGCTCAGAGAACTCCACCCTCATCACTGATCTGAATAGTACTGAGAGAGACAGTAGACTGAAGAGATTTGACTAACTGAAATCAGCTACAACAATTGCACATTCTAGTACACAGTACGTGACCACACCTCAGCTGGTTCAATGGAAGACGTTACAGTATTCTTCTAATTCCAAGTTTTACAGTATGCTCCCAATTGCAAATCAAATGTATGGTCAAACTGATTCACAAAGGGTTAGTTAGGCCATTCTGTGAGTATGCACAAATCTAAATGGCTTACCCAGCACAGAATCACACTAATCTCAGTGTTGAAGATGCACTCTTCTTTTCAAGCTCCTTTTCAATACCTCCAGGCTAAGACGAGTGTAACGTCCATTCTGTTTTTATTACAGATCCAGTCTGTGGATGAAAATAAAAAAGTATATACATATACCTATACAAGTACAATCATATACATATATGATTGTTTAAATATAATTGATTTTTAATTGAAATGGTAGACATCTGTTTTCTAAGCTCTTTTTCTAAGCTGAAACTCACATGGTAGATCAAATAGAGTGGAGACCTGCACCGTACAGGAAATTTGAAACTTGTAAATATACATGCAAATATGCATATATATATACACATATATGTGTATATACAATGACACAATTCAATACATCACACTGTTACGCACACACGCACACACGCACACACACACACACACACACACACACACACACACACACACACACACACACCACAGATTGCAACAACTCATCAAAACCTAAACTTTCAATCTCAAGCACAACTGGTAAAGTGTTTTTGGATATAATAAGGGCTGCCCTAAAACATACTGTACTGTTCAAAAGTCAGAGACCACCCTTCCTTTATTTAATTTCCAATTAAAACAGCCGTTAAGTCATTTACATTTCAGAGTCTTTAAAAGAAAATTGCACATAAATCTCAACAAGTTATTTTCCTTTGTCTTTCCTCTTCTTTATGAAACTGGGTCATATTTGTATCTAATATCACCAGAAATATATCCTGAAAAATTAACTTCTACTTAGTGGTTGTTTTGACTGGAAATTAAATCAAAGAAGGATGGTCTCTGACTTTTGCACAGCGCTGTACTTCAACACAATTAGAAACTTCTCTACTTCTTATGGAAAGGCATAAAAGTCAAGGCTTCCAGCCCAGCCAACACTACACATATAGTCAGGTTAAAGCTTTACATACGTATGTGTGCATGTCTGTGTGTGTGTGTGTGTGTGTGTGTGTGCACGCATGTGCGCGCATGTGTGCGCATGTGTGCACATGTGTGCGCGTGTGTGTGCATGAACATATGCGTATCTCTATATGTGCAAGTGTGTGTATGTGCTTGTGTGGTGTGTGTGTGTGTGTGTGTGTGTGTGTGTGTGTACATATATATACATATAAGCACAAATATACATACACACACACACACACACACACATATATATATATATATATATATATATATATGCACACTTACATTTTTTAATAATAAAAATACATTGTGAAAGCGATTCAAGCTCTCTCTCTCTCTCACTGTCACAAAGGTATGAAAGTCCACATTAGCTCATCATCTACCAAAAATATCCACACGTTTAACCCTGTTCACCCACAAAACACCTCAGCTCTGCAAGCTAATCAACATGTCAGAAACTTCACAGACAGTTACAATTAATAATCAGAATCTATCTCTGTGGACCACACCCAGCTACACCATCAGTGTCTCCCAATGTCCTTCACAGTGTGGGGCCAGGCAAAACTGCATGGGCAAACTGTTTGTTTAGAGTTTAATTAAGAATGTGTGACAGGTTTGACAGGCTAATTATCACATTTCCAGATAGATTTTGCATTTAAGACTGTCTTTAAGCCTGCATGTGCTCACAACAGTTACACAGTGCAAATGCCATTACACAAGCACTAAATGAAGAAGCAGCAGTAAAATTAAAGGATGGGTTACTAATAAACACAAAAAAACAAACACACTACACATTTTAAAAGTAGAAAAACTTACAGAGGCAGGTGAGAATAATGTGGATGAAGGAGCACAAGTGAGGTGTCGGATGGCCTGAGAAGATCTGGCAGCATCTGAAGAAGGCAGTGAAGAAACTTCTCATTGTTTTGTCCACCTTGAACACAAAGTAAAAAACAAAGATTTAGTTATACCTTAGAGAAAAGTGGAAAGGAAGCTGAAAAAGCATGAATGAGTGAATCACCTTTACCAAAAAAAGACACACACTGCGCATGCACGCATGCATGTGCACACACACACACACACACACACATTTCATCATATATATGTGTCTAATCACTTTTCATATTATATATATATATATATATATATATATATATATATATATATATATGTGAAAAGTGATTAGACACACAGGCTTTCCTGTGTGTGCGTGTGTGGTCGCTTTGTCTGTCACACTCAGCTCAGCGCGCACACGGGGCCATTAACTCCAGGCTGCTTTTGGGTGACTCAATTCTTCGGTAGTTTTATTATAATTATTTTCTATTTGTTGTCATATTTAAAATATGTGTTACTATTTTTGTGTCACATAATATCGTCTTCGCTGCTCGTCGAATGGTTTGAGTCTTTTTTTAGCACTGGAGGATCAGCTGGACCCTCCGCAAAGACCCCAAGCGACCCTTGTATTAAATGATATCGTTTCAAATTAATATTACATGTTTTACTCACACTTTTCAAGCCGTTTTTTTTACTTTTGTAAGCCCAGAACATCGTATTTATGATTAAGGGCGCTGGGAGGAGACGGACAGAAGTAGAAGCGGCTAGGAAGTTTTCTGCACACACCAAACACCAGCTCACTAATGACGACAGCTAATAAAAACAACACTTTAAACCAAAGCCTACAGGACCTTATCTCTGAACACGACTGTTCAGCTCATGAGGCGGTCACTTCAGTCAAAAACCAATGCAATCCTTAACTGTTTCTGACGTGACGTTTCATGGGTGACTGTGTCTTATCTATTAAACATAACGTGTACACCTTTATAAGCTAGTTAAGGGGTTGGGTGGTCCAGCATGAATGGTAAATCAACGACCTACATGGTGTGGAGCTGGAGACGCTTTGGACGACTGCAAAGGGCCCTGTAACCCGTCTTTACAGATGAGTTAGACCTACCTCTGTGTTTGTACATTACTGTCATTGCAAATTAAAGCTACTTTCAGTCGTGAGACCCTTCTGCTTTGACCGAGCACACTCCCCTCAATCCCGTTCAGAAGCGACTGAGCTGTAGGAGCTGTTCAGGTTTCGCGGGGCTGTTCTCGTCATTCAGGGCCTCTCGGGTCTCCTGAGCGTGATGAAGTAGCGTGAAGTTTAATGTCATCTGTTACCTGATTGGCTGAGTTCGTTCAAACGTTTTATGGAGGCCACTCGCCTTGACCAACTTAAGCCACTTTCGTTTCCTTTAATTGACCAACTTGTCACGCAACACATACATACCATGAACCAAAGTCAACCCAGCTTATTCAAGGCAATCGTCAATCGTTAATATGCGTTGCCCATTAGAGTGAACTCAAGCAAACTGGATGATACATTGTGTCTACGTCACACACTGGGCAGACTTCGATTTCTCAGATCTCGGGGGTTATTGGCTCTTTACACGAGCGAAGACAGACTCGAGAGCACATGTTACATCTCACTCCTTGTTGTAATGAAACTGTGAACTAGGTATCGTTTACGCTGAGTAGGGGGAGTGACGTCTTTTTTTTTCAAATCTACATCAAAAAGGCCAATCGTGTGACCAAGACCACGGTGAGATGCCTTTTTAAAACACTTAGCTTGTTAGGTCCAGGTCACTAAATCATGTTGGACGGTATTTCTTGCAAGTGGTGGCTATAATGAGGTAAAACAGTGGCAACAATTTAAGGAGTCGATCCCACGAGAATTAAAACTCGTAGCTACGAGTTATGTAAGTGGTGGATAGTCCTGAGACACGTTGAGGCCACGTCCACGTCTTGTGGACATGATATATTAACACACACACACACACACACACACACACACACACACGCACACACACACACACACACACACACACACACACACACAGAAACTGGCCTCCTTGGCTCTCTGTACAGTTATTTGTTATTTGCCTGCATTTATCAGAATCTTTATTATGGACAGTATGTTGAGTTACTGAATGATGGGGATTTCATAGTGGTGTCACAACTGCTACTGAGACAGTGTGTGTAAAAGAGAGAGAGGGTGAAATATTGGAGGATTGGTGTATTCTCAGGGCCCCTATCATGACGTACAGGCTCACGGTGACGCTTGCAGTGCAACGCGTTGGCACCCTGTCATCTATATGCTGATAATTCAGAATGTACTTAGGAAGCTGGTGTGCGTGGATAAACAGTATGGAACCTGTGCGTGGTTGCAAAAGGGGTGGGGTCATTTCGACAGTGTTTGGTTTCAAAATTGAATAGTATACAAACGAAATGGCCCCCTCCCTTCCTTTGCCCATATCCCGCCCCCCCCCCCCCCCAAACCCCCACCCCCCTAAATTGGACTTCTGTGTTTTCCCACGTGCGGACTGCTGGAGCCCCGTTGGTGGATGTAGGATGTTGTTTGGGTGACTTTTCTGCAGCCGTGTGTGTGTGTGTGTGTGTGTGTGTGTGTGTGTGTGTGTGTGTGTGTGTTCAGGGGAGAACTGGAGACGCCAGAAAAACTCTCGACTGAGCGAGAGAAGTTGGGCTTTTCATAGTACGAGATGACATTCTTTCTCCAAGAAAATACAATAATAATAATAGTAATATTAACAATTATAATGACAATAAAAGAAAAAAAAACAAATAAGCTTGTGATGTATATTCAAGACATATTTAAGTCCAAGCAGTCTGTTGTGAAGCCTCTTCTGTTGTTAAATTCGCTGAATGCGCCTTCCGCAAATGCTTTTTGGGGTAAGGGCTTCCCAGCTAGATACTTATGAACAGCAAGCCCAGACCGCAAAAAGATTCGCGAGAGACAGAATCAGATCGCAGTCAGTCAGTCCGCGGTGCAGCTTTCTTTTTTAAAGTCCATCGACATCGAGCAGAGCAGCGACATCATCCAGGTGCCTCCTGCACGGTCTCTCCTTCAATTCCTAATCTCGCGCCGAGTGTGCGCGCGCGTGTCCAGACGTCGGCGAAGCGAGGGGCACTGAAAGCCTTTTCCGTGCCTGAAGTGTATTCCAACTCATTCACATTCACCGAGCACGGAGGGGGGGTTAGGAGGGAGGGAGGGTGTGTGTGTGGGGGGGTTGAGGGTAAGAGAGGAGGAGGGGGGTTTCAGAACGGCCAGCATCCAAATGCCTGTAATCTGCCCGCGAGCGCTGTCCGTGGTGCTGAATTCACTCCCATAGTTTCTCTTCCTCCTATTTCTCCCTCGCTCCTGCCTACCGAGCTGCATCGAATGGATTAGAGCCTCAATAAAAAATAACAATAAAACAAAAAACACAACACAGACATACAGTAAAAAAATCGGCATCGTCTTCCTTTCTCTTTACCCTACAGTTCTCTTTTTTGGCGCTGTTGTAAATGCCATACATCCCCCTGGTTCGTGATCTCGTCTCGGCAGAGACCTGAGCAGATAGAGCCGCTGGAGAGTGGAGAGAGGGAGAGAGGGAGAGAGAGTGCTCTGGGTGAGGAGAGAGCAGTCTGTAATCTGCTCGCAATAAATAGAGAGCAGCGAGGGATCTTATTGGACCAAACAAAAATCGTCATCCACCAATCGGTGTCTTGCTCATATAGGGACCCCCCTTTTTGAAAAAAAAGAGAAAAAACGCGAGAGCGAGCGAGCGAGCGAGAGAGAGTGAGGGTGAGAGAGGCAGAGAGAGAGAGAGATAGGAAGAGAGAGAGGAGGGGGGGACCAAATTGTATCCTAGTTGGCGCAAGTGACCAGACAAATTCCGTGTAAGACGGTATGATTACAGCGAGAGTTTGCTGTTTTTGAGCCCAACGTTATTGTCCAGTCACGTCTCGGAGAGAAGGAAGCTCGTTATGTCAATGTGTTAACGCAGCGTGCGCGCTCTCGTGTTCAAGATTGCAATCGGTATACTGCGGGTCACACACAAAAACAGAGACGTCTTAGAGCCCACCGAATCGTAGCCAATGCTCATATATAACAAATGACTATCAACACATACTTTGCCAAACGCCCCCCTTCCCGCTGCTCCCCATCTAACACCAAAACCTCCCCCAGTTTAGTACATGTAATTCAAGACAGGAGAGCACCACATCGCCCTCCATACGACGACAACAACATGACAGGCTTCTGAAGCAATTTCATTGCATGACCACTGAGAGTTCACTGGCTGATACCACTGAGTGAGGACACGGGGGTCTCTCTCTCTCTACAATAAAAGAAAAAAAAAACTACAACATCTCACACTCAATACATTCCGTAAAGTGGCATTAAACGTTTACATACACTCTCACTCTTTATATTGAATGGAATAACTACCTGATTGTTTTAGATTGTAAAATCATATTCTATAACAGAACGTCAATTAGTAACGTAACGCAGGTCTAGCACAATAACAAAAACAAAAACAAAACAACAGCGCCAATAACTTGACTCGTCCCTATCACTGGACTGTTATTATTATGATTACTTTTCCAGTACCACTGAATCGTGATACAGAGAGCAAAATAAAAGTCTTTCAAAGGTGGACAGACACTCGTTGCTTCCTTTAGAATAAGAGACCCGCTCTAGCTGGCGTTATTGGTAGCTGAATTGTTTTACTTACCAGGCAAGTTCTGCTCCTATATCCACACCATAGCAATCATTTGTCAAAATGCACCACAAAAGTCTCTGGCAATCCCTTTTTGGAACTCTATGCAAGAAACTGTACTAGGTGGGAGGGTCACGATCTATATCTGGACCCCCCCCCCTCTCTCATACACATACACACACACACCAGTCTGAACTCATCCCAAACCAAGATCCCCCCCCTCCCTTCCCTTAATCACTGATATTCTTCTCGTGTCTTCATTGGTGCAAGGGGAGGTTGAGGTGGCTCAAGGCTAGAGAGAGACAAACGTGCAAATATCTCGCCCAGATGCCACCATTAGGATGGGTTTTATTGGGTGGTCGTTTCATTTGCGGACGTCTCCAGTCAGTCACGATTTCTCCCCCTTCCGTCTGCACCGCACAGCGACTGCATCTCCTGACGCAGCCAACGCGCACATATTACTCACTATAGCAGTCACGACTCGGAGAAATCCGCGCTGCCGCTAAAATTACACCGCCGCCGGTGAATTACTGAAGAAGATATCGCTATGTCTGGGCTTTAGGCTGTGCGTTTAAACAAAAGAAAGCCACGCGCTCTTTGAAAAAAAGGTCAAGGTAATCGAGATCGAGCTTTGTGTGTGTGTGTGTGTGTGTGTGTGTGTGTGTGTGTGTGTGTGTGTGTGTTGTTGTGCCTCTCTTTCCCAAGCGAGCGACCACATTGCTCACACAAACAACACCAGCTCGCCCCATTTCTGCCCATTTTAGCCGTTAGCACTTGAATATAGGGCTGTGTCGTGGTAAGTGGTCATCAGACATTGCTAAGGCAGATGCAGCTGGAGCACAGAGGAGCACGCCTGCTGGAACGATGCTTTCAGACATACTTAAGACTACTGCAAAACCTCTAGCTCAAGTCGTCTCTGGTCAGCTGCCACCCTATCACGACTGCCTTTAAACGTGTGCTTATAGCCACAACTGTTCCTCCCGCTAAAACGCAGACCTCAGTGCCAGACTTTGCTGAAGTCTGCACGCGCTGCAGGCTTAAAGTTGCACATCTACCGCAACAGCGTCCTGGATGGCCAAAGTAGTGCCAGAGCATCGCCATGGACGCGCAGCTGGGGTGGTGGATCGCTAAGACCGGGCTGAACAAGCCCAAAGCAAAAAATACAACGACCAAAAAGCACAAAAACGCATGTGTGGCTGGGCACCAGAGCAAACAAACGTTCAGCGCCGAGGCTCGGAAAAGCCAGTCTGTTGCAGCAGAGTGTGTAACGCAAATGACGTGGGCGGAAGAGTAAAATCCGAGCGAGTCCGCCTGTGGCCACATTGTCTCGTGCCTTAAACTGCACAGAAAACACCCTGTTCAAACAGCTCCAAAAACTTAGGCTGTGCGTTTGAAGTTGGCTGTGGAGGAGGAGCACGTTACCGGCGCCGTGATGTCCCTAAAATGCCGTTTTCTGGGGGGCGATTTTTAGGGAGGGGGGTCTCAGGTCGAAGCCCTGCACATTCAATGTTTTCAGCACTCTAGTGTGATCAGTCTGTGGGTTTCCCTCTCGCCGGCTCTGCTGCATCTCTCTCTCTCTCTCTCTCTCTCTCTCTCTCTCTCTCACTTTCTCTGTCTCTCAGTGCCCCTTCTTCTTCCCCATTCACGTCTTTATCTACCGTCCTCTTCACACATACACCTCAACATCGGCCCTTGTTCTTCTGCTCTGAGGGATTTCCGTTCGCGAACTTACAGCTTGTAGAGAGAAGAGCGAAAAAGAGAGGCAGAAATGGCTCAACAGCGCCGTCAGACAAATGAGTTTGGCGTTGCTTTCCCCCCACTGCTTCTCGTGTTTAGCGTTTGAGAGATTTCTTGCTCTAGAGAGAGAGAGGTTGGGTTTATTTTGTGTGCAGCTGAGAGAAACATTAAAAAAGCACAGAACATCTACAGCTTGAGTGAAAAGGGGCCATGCCACTTGTTTGAAAAGAGACGGACTTGTTTACCCCTCTGCACCGTTTCCGTGGCGGGATTGGCACAGTGTAAAAAACGCCTCCACCATCCATGCACCAAAAAACAACAAAAACAAATAAACAAGAGAGAAACATGCAACACATCCAAACACAACATGGTAAGTACGTTGAACCAAACATCGCTTTGCATGTGTACTTACCGGTGCAGAGAGCCCTGGCTGAAAGGAGGGAAATACACACACACACACGCACACACATACATCCATATATATTTTAAAGCAATCAAACGTGACCATATTGCACAAGCACAAAGATGAGAATCAAATGGTGCCTTTGATTCATGGCTAACCTCAGCAACACGTCCAAGGTTTCTCAGAATTGCAGTCCTTTTTATACAAGTGTTACCCCCTCTGCCTATTTCTGGAGCGCGATCAAACACTGATGCTATTTTTAGCTCGCAGTAAGAAAAAAACACTCACAAAGGCATCGCTCAGGAGCGTTACGTGGAGTGCATGCAATGTACAATAATTTTGCCTCTCCAACTCCGTGCAAGGGCTTCGAGTCGCCTCCGTTGCATCGTTGCAGTGATTTTTTTCTCTCTCTCTTTTTTTGGTTTAACCAACTGCCTCAATGCCCCCCCACCACCACCTTCCCTTACCACCGACCCTCCTCTCTGTCTGTCTTTTGCCTAAAACAGCCCAGAACTAATGGGTGGAGATCCGTTGTGATCTCCTTTGGTGTTTCAGTTTGGTTTGTTCCCGCTCTCCCTCTCCTCTTTATCTCTCTCTCTCTCTCGCTCTCTCTCCATTCTCTTCATTACACGCGTCTTACGCGGTGTGTCTCCATGCAACTTTCGCTTGGAAACTCAGGACGGATTCGCTGCTCATAAGAGAGAGATGGAAAAGAAAGAGAGATAACAAGTTGTATTCACAGCTAAATTTCAGTGTCTTCATATGTACATTTACATGCTTAAAAACAGCCCAGAAGACGCTGCTAATTAAGGCCTGCGGTGTGTTTTTAATATTTTTTCTACTGGTTGCTGCGTCAGTTACTAGGCATTGACGTCACGTTTAGGTTTTCCCACTGTACTGTCCATGGCTGCTGATTACAGACGGCGCTGCTGCTGCGTCCTTTCAAACACCCATAGATACACACACAAACACGAACTCTGTAACGAACCAAAAACAGAACCGAACGAGACTCTAAAACAGGGCTATGAGGATCTGCCTTGTTTGCTCGTGTTGCTGCTCCAGCGTCTCGGAGCGACCTCCTGTGTTGTAGCTCCTCCACCGTCGCGACAGACTCGTTTAGCCATGGAGGGGCTTGAGTGCAGAGTACACAGTGTATCATAGTCTCAGAGCCCTCACTTTCACTCTTTCGGTGCTTCTTTCGAGCACCAGAGCTCAGAAGACATGGAGTGCACGAACCCCATGCTCTTGGAAACTCGTTTGCAAAGGAAATTTCCGTAGCAAACTCGCTACTTATAGAGCGAATACGCTATTCACAAAAACAGTTACACGGGGGTTTCTGCTGGTTTCAGTGTTTGCTGGCACTGTTTGTGCCCGTGTTTCCTACGGAAAGACAAAGGAACACTGTTTTTGGAAAGGAGTGGTGTTTGTTAAACCCAATATCATTAAAGCTATCCGTGGCTGACAATCAGAGGCATATGAAGCATTTAAAAAGAAGAAAAAAGAATTTAAAAAGACAAATTCAACCTGTAAAGAAGACACCAGTGCATATCTACACTAGCTTCTGAACACTCTCTGAGCAGATGGCCGCATGGTGTCGCCAAACGCTGTCTAAGAGCTCATTCAGAAACTGGTGTCTTCAACTCTGTGCCCCAAACACCAAACGCGGTCTCTGAGCTCAATCAGTGTTTTCAACTCTGTCGTAAATAAAAATGTCAGCTAGATGTTTTTTCTTTCCTTTAAATGAGGGGACACAGTGAGGATCAGTCCGACCATGAGCCTACCAATGTATCGCTGTAACACTAGCCATACTTCTATAGAATTCAGAGCGAGTGTAATCACACATAGCAGTTCAAGCAATAGAGACAACAGGCTCTGAATGAAAAACTTTTGCCATGCTATAAAAATTTTGATATGATTTATATGATACGTAACCAACAGTCCAGACACCCCATTATAATAAGTGAACTGAGCTACTCTAAGGAGTCCATGTTTGAGCCATCAAGCTGCACATTAACAGTTTTCCATAGAAGAGCATTGCCAATAGAACGGGATGCTCTGGATCAGCCACTCAAGGGCTTAAGGTCACGATGCCCAATGACAAATGTCATCTAGAGGAGTGCAAATCCTCCAGCATTGGGTTGCAGAGCACTGAAACTGTGCTGTCGGAAATGATGAAGCTCCACTTATGATGAGATAGTGTGTCGTTCGTGATAACTAACATCAGGACCTTCTCTCACTAGTGCTCCTGTGGCTAAATGCAATCAAATCTTCATGGCAAAGAAGTGTTAAGGGTGTTACTGCAGAAAAGAGCAGACAAGCTCCCTACTAATAGCCTTGATTACAGAAGAAGTGCTGGATGGGTTTACAAATGTTCGGACATCAGTAAACACAGCACTCATAAGGAAAGCCATAAACTACGGTTTCAGAGTTCTGTTTTATATTTTGTGAAAATGTGAGCCGCTGTACTTAATAGTGAGTACCCATGAGTGAGTGGACAGGGAAGGACCAGCTCAGTACGTTTCAACTAAAAATCTGTTCTATGTCCAAAAACAAGACATCTTTAGCCTCAGACGTTGAATGAGCTCTGCAGTAGTAACACCAAAAAAAGAGAAGAGTGATGATGTTGATGTAGCAATGAAGCTAGACTTTCCCCACTCACCACTGAAGCTAAAAATATCACAAATTCGGCTGACTCTGGGCTGGAAGTCGCTCAAAGCATAAGCATCTCCTTATTTAACCTACTGTGCCTCTGCTCCAATAAAGAAGAGCAAAGCTTGTGGTTCCAACAGGCACCTGGGACGTTAAGTGAAAATCACAGCCATGCACTGAACAATACTTCAGTCATTTCTTTGTGCTGCCTCACTCTTGGTGATTATCTGTAACTTTGGCATGTCAGTGCAAAAGCATTTTTTAAAAATTTTGTACAATATGTGTCAAGGATGTATCACCTACCTTTTGTTTGTTGTCTTTTCTGAGAAATCTGTTACTGTGGGGCCAAAGACTCCTTTCCCACCAGCTCCATGTCTTGCATAAGGCTTCAGAACAAAATACCATCATAACATCTTTGACAATTCATGGTGTATGTACATGATGATCACGCAGACTGTGACTAGGCCTATCTGGAGTTATAATAACATGAAACATCTTTGGTTTAAGCAGCACAAACAGCGCCACACCCTGACTGATTTCTGCCACTCAAATGAGATTTCAGCACCACAGACAGCACCATAAGATCAGAAAAATAATCAACGTGTTACAGATCGTACGACTACAGGATCTCACCACACTTTTAACCATATCAAAAGTACTACTGCATGGTATTGATACAATTCAACATGTTATATTCCAAATACTCTACAGTTACAAAAGGTTGCAGATATGTGCTCATCCAACAGTTCTTCAGAAATCAAGTATACAATCTTAGAAAAGGTGGTTCTTCAAGTGGCCTTTAGTAATGAAAATGGTTCCATATAGAACCCTGAACACTTAAAGAACCCTTTGCATGATTAAAGGCTTCTCTGCATAATGAAATAGTCCTTCAGATTGATGGAGAATCTGCTGTATATCTTCTATATAGAACCCTATTTGAAAAGGGCCAATATAGCCCTTTAACAAAAAGGGTTCCACTATTGTTACAAGTCAAATAACTCTTTTGGTACTATACAGAACCCTTTTTACTAAAAGTGTACTAATAGTGAGTTTGTTCTATTTTGCTGCCTCCAGAAGTGCTTTACATATGATTTTGGAACATTAATTTTTTTTGGATTTAATTGGATTTTTGGATGATTAATTGTGGATCACAAACACCACTCCAACTCATCCTAAAGGTACTGGATGAGGCACCATCACTCCACAATGAGTGCTCCACAATCCAGTTCCGGATGTAATTTATACCCCTCTAGCTGATATCTGTCATTGGGCTTTGTGACCTTATGTACAACTGCACAGCATCCCATTCTACTGGCAATGCTTTTCTATGGAGATTATACAAGCTATGAGTGCACATGAACCTCTGTGACAGCAACGGGAGCACTTTAACACAGCTAAATTCCCTAGAAAGGATACAGTAAAAGTTCACTGGATACTATTGGCCATATCGTGTATATTACAATATCATGGCATAAGACGATATTTAAATTTACAGTAAGGTTAATGACATGCTTTCTAAGTAGTGATACTCTACGCTAAAATAATATCTATTCAAGTTCATTTATATAGCATTTTTGACAATAGACATTGTCACAAAGCAGCTTTACAGAAAAATCCAGGCCCAAGCCCTCATCAGCAAGTCAAAGGCAACAGTGGCAAGAAAAATCTCTCAAAGAGCATGAGGAAGAAACCTTGAGAGGATCCAAGACTCAAAAGGGGAACCCATTTTGAGCCATTCTACAACAGGGGCTTTGTCAGTTTGTGGAATATAATGTTATCATGGATGTAATGATCATTAACATTGAATACATTGAATACTACAAAAACTAAACCAAAGTTGGTAAATGTTTATATGATTAAATGGGTGAAATGTAGACAGTCATTCTGGGTGGTTTGTTGGGAAAACTACCTCAGATTTTTTTGTACAGTGGTCATGACAGGAGCCAGGGGCCATGATGTCTACAACACAAATATAGCCATTTTATTTACGGTCCAGTGACTAGTGAACCTACACGTGTCTTGAGTTTTTATACGTAATCCAGGTAATGGCAAAAAAAAAGAAAAGTAAATACCTTAAAATACATTTTCTTTGATTAATACTTTGCTTTGCAACATGCTGCATGCACCTCCCCTCCACGAATGGATTTTAAACTATGTTTCAATGTCTGTGAGGTAACTTTTGAAGCATTAAATTACTTAAACATGCGCCACCACCACTCTGAACAATTCTGACTCTGTAGGTTTCTCTGGAAACCACTCTAAATGACTTTGTTTACATCTAAACCATTGAATTATGCAGATATTTTGAGAAACTGATTAATTTTCCATAGAATTTTCCATGTGTACAAACAAAGAACTATGTACTAGTACTAGGAACCTTCATTTTATGAGAAAATGCTTCGCAGCACACACATCTCCCACATATTAAACTACTGTACAGCAGATGTGTACCCATAATGTTTTTATGTACAGCGTTAAATGGGACACCATCAAATGACACAGTGACAAACACCATTCTTCACCCTTATTTGATTTGCTTGGACATATTTACCATGAGAGCCATAATAAACATCTACTTAATCAATGTTTGTAAGTAACTGGAAAGGCCTTTCTAGCTTCCCCTAAAAACTGACCAACAAATACAACGGACACTTCAGGACTCCTCAGTGCTGTCCTTTATACAAAACACATGGAAAGGAAGTCAGTTTATTTGTTAAATCTGGCTCGTCTTGTCCATCTGGACGGTGCACAGAGGGCTTCCTAGATATCAACACAGAATGACACCGCCTAACCACCTAGTGTGTTTTGCTTGCTTAAGTAGCCTGGGCTACGCTGCTTTCTACAGGTCCCATTAAAAACATCATCCAAAATATTTGCATTGGGTTTCTCACACATGTTTCTTTTTCCTTTGTTTGATGTCCCCCCTCCCCCTCCCCCCACCTGCTCTCCCTCGTTTCAGTTCCTCTACCCGGCGAGACACACAGACACATTCTAGGAAACGGACACTGCTCCAGTGCTTTCAATATGGGGACCGAGAGAGAATCAAAATTGATGAGGGTTTGTTTGAATTTCAAGCTTAGATTAAGAATCTCCGCCCTTATAGCCCCCCACCCTCTCTCTCTGTTTATTTTTCCGTCTCTCCTGCCTAAATGATGTCAATGGAAGCCGAGCTATAGAGCTATTTATAGCATCTCCCCCTCCCATCAGAATCACATGATTCAGAGCCGAGGCACAATAACTACCTCAAGAGAGGAGTCTGCATGAATAGAGACGGTGAATATTTATGAACGGGCAGACTGCTGTCACATGATGTTCTCTCTCCGTAACATGTTCAGTTTTGGGTTGGAAAGTGATGCTGAAAGGAGTCCTCCTAGAGTCACTTTTTAAAATCCTTTCATTTCTTTTCCTTTCTTTATTGTCTTTGTAAGCGTTTTACCCCCTCGGGTTCCATTCAATCATCATCAGGGGAGTAACAATAAACTCAGTTCAGAATGCGATTCGATTCTCGATTCTTCGATACTTTGTTCAGAATACAAATGGAGAAAAAAACTCACTACATCAGAGCACCGTGGCGGCAGGAGCATTGCTGAAACTAGCTGGTGATTATTTGTGCTGATCGCTTGCAAACGTTGGTGTTAAAACAATGCAACTGCATTATTTGTCACAATTAATACAGAAAGTCCATTTGCCACGATTCATTCTGGCGTCAACTGTGTGATCGCCAGTTTTGCGATGTGATGTCACAATGTCACGATGCACTGGTGCCCCCTGTTCGTTCATTCCTTCCTTCCTTCCCTCATTCATTCATTCATTCGTTCGCCACTCCATGGTACAAACTCGAGATGTTCATTCGACAATCATCACTTATTAAAAACAAAAACACAACAACAGCAATCCGCGAGCAGACCCCGAAACTCGTTCCTATCGCGTTTCCCATGTGCTGTGCCAGGAGTGAGCGGTCCTACTCAATTAAACCAACCTGCTCCCTCCATACACATGCAGGCCTATTGCGTAACAAGTCTAAGTCTACCCCTCCTTTAAAACACACACACGCTCACGCGCGCACACGTCTTCGATTGAGAACATCCATCCTGTTACAGCTTTGCGCTCAAGATAAGAAGCAGCAACCATTAAATAGACACCAGCCTATCCAGCTCATCTGCGCCTTTGACAGGGAACAACGAACAGCATCACTGGCTATACATCTCTGAATACACATGAAGCGTTCTACTGCAACGCTCTCAACCGGAGCAGCAGCATATAGCTCATGTATCTTCTTCACCACTCTCGTGAATCTATATCATTATTATTATTTACTTTACACCGTATAGGCATGTTTCACATAATTGCAGCATTCTATGTGTTGCCCCAACGGCCACACGAGTGGGAGAGCACTTCTTTCTGGTTCCTGGTTGACGTGTTAACACTCCCTGGTTGCTATATTTAGTAAGCCTCCCAGTGCTGTTACTATTCCAGGCATTGTACATGAGGGGGCGATGCTACTCGTTCATGAAAAAGAGGATAACACTCTTTCCCTCGCAGCTCTTAAAAAGCACTCATATCTCTTATTTTTTCCTTTTGCAGGGCTGCACCAACAATGAAACGGTGAACAGAAGCTGCTCAATATTCTGTATTATTCAATATTTTCTTTGCATTTCGACTTCACAAAATACTTGAATTTACCCACGTGTATGAAATCAAGGCGTTCAAAGCACAAGTAATCATTTCAAATACCTGTTGATGAAGTGTATGAACATGGCAGCAGCAGAGCACCGTGTTCTGTTAATCTCCCCGTTTCGGTAAGTCTTTTGGAGAGCCAGATTGCTTCACATAGGCTACTGTTAAATAGTACACACAGTATATCTGTGGCTCTAGACACATTTATCTGATCGGGGTTTCACTCATTAACAGCACAGTCTGGGAATTCTGAAGATGGAGTACATTCAAGGAGTCACTGTTATGCTCCAAGTTCACTCATCTGTACTGAGAACAGCCATAAAGCAGCAGCGCGAGTTCAGCCAGGTTAACAAACGCTTGTTTTACTTGAAGGGGGCTGTCTGCGAGAGAAATTCGGACTAAAATGAACTCCTTTTTCAACCCGGAGAAAACCCCAATGTCCGCTAAACTAGTGTCACGACGCGGGATTTGGGGATTCTTGTGATTTGTGTCTAATACACCGGCGTGGATGTGACTAAAAAACACAAGCTGCTCTTCTCGGCGCTCCACAATCACGCATGCGCAGAAGGCTGCAGCCGCCTGGTCTGGGAAATACCTTTGTCACGAGCGCCGAAGGGGAAAGACTAGCAGAACAACAGCGCCACCTACAGCACACAGACTCTCCACACGGACTCAGTTTAAAACACGAATTAAACAAGAGGTCCTGTAAATAGAGGAAAAATGGGCAAAGAGTTGAAGCAAGAAAGGCGAATCGGCAAATTATGAGGTGAATTCAGCAGGAGACAAAATCGCGCTGCTTAATCGTGTGTACCGTCTCCGTGACTGACACACGTGCGTAAAGGTAGACAAAACACGTGAAACTCTGAAAACCAGTCAAAACCAGCGTCTAAAGAAGGAACGAAGCACGGTCTCGTTTTTAAACAATGCTTTTTTTATCAACGAAGGAGAGACGACGCGCGGTTCGCGGGCTTAGTTGGCCATCTAGTGGTGTTAGCAGCACATTTTTGACGAAACTCTTTTGTCTAAACATAACATCAGGGGTCATGCCTGGGCCACGTCAGGAAGGAGTCTACATTTCTGTCCTCTACACTAAATCGGATATATCATACATCTCCATGAAGACATTAACATCTTTGTGCTGCTTCAGTATGTCATACGCATTTGAATGCATCCGATTTTAACGTAATATGTATTTAAAACTGTGCAACAAATAGCTTAACATATGTTCCATGCTTGGTGTTGTGAAAATGTTTTTGCTCCCCAGACTACAGAAGGCATAATTAAAGGTACCTTTAAGCATATATTCTGAGAAAACTGCAGACTAGTCCTTTAATCTCTTGTTAAAAGGGGTGTTCCACCCCCAAACCACCCTTTACTGTATTGTTGTTTTATGTAAAGCCCTCAGCCTCATCGGTTTGACAAAATTCACAACGTTGAATGCCTTTTTGGGAGTTCACCCAAGGCAATACAGACATCCCGACTGCTGCTGTAGCCACTGATCTAGTGGCTAATCAATACAAGCATTAGACTTGGCTTTCTAGCAGTTGGTTAGCTACCAAGCTTATTTCTGCATTAGTCAACCAGTGGGGAAAAACAAACTATTCCAACCTCAAGTATCCACTTTAAAGCATTTGTAAAATCCAAAAACTAAAATCTCATTTTAGAGACTGCAGCTCCGCTATTTAGGCGAGCAGCCATATTCAAAGTGTAACTTTATCTGAACCTGGCCTTGAGGTATAGAGTGTTCTAAGACAAGGCAAACTGGAAAAGTGCAGAGGCCTAAATTCAGCTTCTCAAGGACAAGAAAGCTAGTTAAATGTGAAACGTCTAGTATTAGGGTCTGATCTGGCAATGCCATGTTGTCCAGACAGGGGACAGCAGTGACTTGTTAGGATAATTTGTCCTGCCAAAATACTTTTTTTTTCTTTTACAGCAAAGTGTAAAAACATTAAGAAACTCTAGAACAGGGAGGTGCAATGCAAGTTTGCAATCAATACACATGGGTTAGCACCCTAATGGCAGAAATGCAGAGCTTAACTCAAGTTTGCAAGTGCAGACCATACCCAACATGTGGTTGTGGTATGAAGAAACTGTGAGACTGTAAGGGAGAGGACTCCGAGAACCTGGGTTGGAGTTTTTTTTTTTTCCAGTGGCTTCTGTTTACTGTTAGAAGGCCAGGCCCCAGGAGGGAGGTGTGCTTTTCCTCCCACACCTCAGGTCTTTTATAACTCCATATAATATAGAACACTCAAACACAGATTTGTGACCTTAATGTTTTTGACAAGTCTGAACTGTGTACAAAGTGCAGTTGATTTGCTTTGGCTTCTTGAATCGTGTTTTTAGAACAAGACAAACATTGAACTGCACTACTGTAGCCATGTAGGACTAGAATTTACTTCTTACTTCCAAGGTTCAAAAATACTTTATATTAACTGAATTGAAAGGTTTACAACAGTGGTCACAAATTCTCCTCATGTACAGCTACATTGCTGCAGACTTTAGTTCGAACCCACATCTTAACATTCTACCCCTCCTTAACCTAAGGCTACATCTGATCTAGCCAATCAACCACTTTTAAAGAAGTTAATTAAGTGGAGCAGATGTAGAAGACTACAGTCAGAACTAGATTCAACAGAAAAGCAGATCTACAGGACCACAGGTTGTGACCAATGATTTACACAAATATGTAACCATGAACTGGGCTATGCAGCATGACAGCAAAAAAACTAAAAATGTTTACATAACAGTTTGAAGGAAAAACCGAGATGTCATTTTTAAATATTTGGCCGTATTAAAATATGCTGCAGTTCACAATTTTATCACCAATCTGATTCAGAGGGGTAAACAGCCATTACTGTAGTTCATTCTGACAATTACATACTTTAAAATTACATGCTGTAAAGCACTTCACCCGTAAACCTACCCACTTACTAAAATTCATGTATCAGTTTCAGAATCGATAAAAATTAGTACTACAAAAATTCTTTGACTTTTTTTAATCCAAAACACTTAAATAACTTCTCAAACTGCTGTAAAATATGCATGCAAAAAGATGGTCCAAAACCAAAATTCCAAAAATGATGTAAAAAGTCTGAAAAATTAACAATTCAGTTACTGAAATTTCTGTACTGGATGCACGTTTGGGAAGCTATTATCTACAAAGACGGCCATTCAGTTGTACAACACTAAAAATACCATTTTCTTTACATACTTACCAAAAGTTAAGCAAAGCCCAAACATGGGGCACACAGATCTGGTACAAACTTAAATGACTATTTCCAAGAATTACCAAACAATGACAATTTGACTGGGACTACTTTATCATAAAATGCAAAAGCAAAAACAGTTGTATCTTACAAACTCATGTGAAGACAATTTATCCAACAAAAGCGTTGAAAAACTATAAGGTTAAAAAAAGTACAAAGGATGCGTCACCATACCAAAAAAAAAAAAAAAAAAAAAAAAATCAAAATTACAACCTCTGCAGTGTTTGTTCCACAAAGAAGAAATACAGACAAATTCTGTGCTGCTGTAAGGGGAAAATGGTGCTGAATATCCCTAACTACATTCTGAAAGAAACAACAAACTTGAGCCAAATCATGAATTGAGAGTGCATAGCTGTGACTGGGGAGACTACAAGGGCTGATTTCAGAACAGTGGAGATGTTGGCATGTGATAGTCCTGTAGGTGTGTCTGTGTGCATGGATGTAAAAATGTAGCAGTCCCCCTTTCAGTAGATCCGGCCTCGACTTCTGTTTCCTCTTCCTCCAAAGCCTCGTCCTCGGCCACCTCTGAATCCGCCTCTTTGCTCTGCAAGCACAAGATCCATTACACACAATTCAACACTTCCCACTCCTCACACAACTCAATCTTCTGATTCTCATCCACTACCTAGAGTTACTGCGGTAGGTTGTGGTTTTTATTGGTTGTTTGGCTTACTTTGCCACCTTGTTTGACAAAAGCCTTGAAGATGAACACAACTGGATGCCATCACTTTAGGTAGCAATAGCTCACTGTCACGTAGTTGACATGGGAAAACATTGGTTGATTTAGGGAAAAAGAAAGCATCTACAAGGCAGTACATGTATATTTGTCTTTCAGGGTTAATGGTACTTTCACAGTTGCACGTTCTCCATGTCATGGGCACTAAAACACATTCAGAGCATCTGTCCTGTTATGCTTCGGCCTAAACAACAGAATATGCATCTTTTCCATAAACATTCTGAAAGACACTCATTTCTACTGCACATCAGTCCATTTCAGAGTATCAGTATTCGAATCCAGGCAGGTGGTGTTTCTGGATTTTGTTTATATATTCGTTCCACTCCTCATAGAACAGTATAACTTGCGTTTGTTGATGCACCGATAAACCATTTCTCGACAGCAGTTTGTCATACACTGTTCTTAGACACAGTTGGACAGTTTGCTGATGCATTTTTTGGCAAAGTTTTGAGCCATGACCCATTCTTGCTTATAAAAGAAAGACTTTCCAAGGGGTTCCTTTTATGCCAAAAATTACTGTTTCATGTTATTATCTGCATACCACATACTGTCCCAGCTGTTTTGGAATAGGGTTTATAAATATAAAGTCGCTGCATTAGACTTTACTCATCGTTAAGGCTGTGCTGTTTAGCAGTTAGGTAGTGTATCCTAAGTTCAGGATCAACATGTGGCTGTAGCCTTGTGCTGTTCATTACAGGTCACTAAAAAGGTTTTCAAGATCAAGTTAATTGAGAGGAGGCCTTGAACATCTGGACAGACAGATATTCTACAAAGGAATGTGGTGATAGGGGAAGCCAGCCAAGACAAGATTCCATCTTTATCTTCAGTAATCAAACTCACCATAAGAGAAATTTCCGATGGTAGCGCTGTATTTTCCACTTGGAGGGTTGTAAATCTGCCGTGCATCTCTCCTCGGCAATGGAGAAACCTTTTTGCCAAGTGTTCCTGTACCAGTGTCCTCTCCAGATGAGCGTTTCTGACTACAAGATGCACAACAGACGTATCAGACAAAGGTGCATCACTAACCAATAAAAAGATGTACCAACAATGGCGTGATAGTAAATTAAAAGAACACTGAACATTTAAAAGATTCAATGGCTTCTATAACAGTCTTACCCCACCACAGGTGCTGCCTCAGTCTTCTGCACTGGTTTCCAGGACAGAGTGACTGTGCTTTTGTATGATGGAGGGTTATGGAAGAGATCCTGGAAACAGCAGCAAAAGTTAACAAGTGAATATTATCCAGTGCAGATATTATTAAAACCCAGAATACTTGAGAAAAATAAATAATTCAAACATTACCTTAATAAGGACGTTGATGTTGTTGGTGATTTTCAAAGCCACAACCTTGATTTTATTCTACAGAAAACAAACATATCAGAACAATAACCATGTTTTAAAAAACCTGTAATCTCAGCAAAACACTAATTTAGCAACATTCCTAGATGAGGCTTGACAATCACATGACCATACCTCTTCAGTCTTTAGTGCGTCACCAGTTTTCCCTTGTAATGCCACACGGAGTTGCCGAATGTATACTTGCAGTCCTCGTGCAAAGTACTGTAGCCTGCAGACCCAATGAAAAGAGTATAATTACCATATGTTGCTTTGCCACAGCAACCCACTGTAACTGCACCAAATCACACTGTTTTTAAGGTAACTTTTTGACTCCAGTCCTTACCACCTGCAAACAATTGCTTAATTGTGATAATCAGCTACAGCAAACAGTTGGGCAATAGCTCATGAAAAACAAATATGTGTAATGACAAATAGAGATACTTGCCTGATCTTGAAGTCCTTTAACTTCTCAGTATTAATCTTGTCGATGAGGAAGTCTGGTAACTTTTTGCCAAGTTGGTGGAAGCTGAAGAGCAAACACTCCACATAGCTGAACTGTAGCTTGGGTTCTTCACTCACAGCATTCTCCCCGTTCTCATCCTCAGGAGGTAGGGGCATGAATTCCTAAACAGCATGGAGGAAAGAAAACTTCAATCATTAGTCATACAAAGAACACTGAAAAGCTTGCAAATTAATCTTTGTTTAAGATTGTTTAAATGGCCTAAAACATAAACTTCTCATTCTGTTACCGTTATCCCTTAAGGTCAACTTAAAATTTGTATGACTTTATGCATCAAAAAGGATCTTAATTTTTACATCACTATTTTCCAGACTCTCTTTTTCCCTTAGAATGGCATATTTCTGTTATTGTGCCTTTAAGATGTAAGATTATAAGCAATGTTTCAATTGGCTGACTTGTATTGTGCCTCATTCAAAAAACATTTAGAACTGAAACTCTCCTTTGAACTTCAATATGACGGAGTTCAGTAGACTACTATTGTCTGAATAGGTGGATAGGTAAATGGGCTCGTTTTTGCAACATCACAAAAACAATGAATTCAAAACAGGCTGTTTTTGAAGCAAACATCCCATATATAGAGCAAGTAGTTATTGACATTTTGAAATCACCAATGCTCACATATTACTTACAGAGCTATTTAATTTCCAAAAAGCTAAACAACTTTTACAGCACAGTGAGATTTTACCAATAGCTTTTCAAAAAGCATCATTAGGTTGGCCTCCAGCTTGTCCATGTCACCACAGTATGGGCTCATCTCAGCCAACAACTTTAGGATCTAAAAGAAGAATGGTAATGGACCAGAACGTCAGTGTCAGAGAAAGGAGTGATTTTCATTACAGCTTCCAAAACCTTCACATTTATGACAGAAAACATGTGACTGTATAAATAAGTAAAATTAGAAAACTGATATTTAAGTCAATAGTCCCACAACGGGGAAATTTCACTTTTACATTTAACCCAACCATGAAGTGAAACACTGCGGTGGGCAGCCCTATCTGCAGAGCCCAGGGAGCAGTGGGGGGTTAGGTGCTTTGCTCAAGGACATCTCAGTCCTTCCAGTCACAGGGCCGGTTCCCTAACCTCCAGCAAATGACTGCTCCATCAAAGTAGAGTTTGAACCAACAACCTTCTGGTTGTAGACATAGCATTTATACCAGCAAGCCACAGGGCCTACACACACTAGGGGCTCTAAAATCTGATTAGATGAGCCCCTGTAAAAATCAAAGCCCCATGTAAAATGCTTGACATAATACTTCATTAATAATAGTTAACATCATTCACCATTTTCTGGTCATTTCAAGTGGTTGAAAATTCTCATTTTACAGCAATTTAAAGGACACTCACTTCAAGCTGGATGTCCAGCTCTGCCACAGGGCTGGTGAGCATGCTGAGGTTAGGCAGAACATGTTCACAGAAGTATGTCACAAATCGAGTGGAATGCACATTTTTCTGGGGAAAAATAATGCAAAAGAAACATTGCTATACAAAGTCATTTTGTAATGAATGTGCTCTGATTACACACACACACATACATATATACATACATACACATATACACACACACACACACACACACACATACACACATATATATATATATATATATATATATATATATACACACAAAAGTGTCAACATGAGAGATAACCCAGTAAACTTTGTGGTCCAACACACCGAGAACAGTGGCAGCGCCTGGCGTGTGCACTGCAGGAGACGATCCACACTGTCTGTGTCAGCAGGGTTGAGGGCCTGCTCCAGGAAGGCCTGTTCCACTACAAGCTCCACAAGCTGCTGCCTCCCACTCACTGTTTGCAAGTACTTCAGGCCAGACAACACCCGCATCAGCAACACAAATTCCTCTCCAGTCACATCCTCCAGTACCTGCACCACAAGTGAAGGTAATTTATAGATGTGAAATTTCCCTTGATGACAAAACCACAACCACCACCACCCCACAAACAAAAACATGCAATCAAGTGATTTGCATTTCATTTGCAGAGTTAACTGTATCAGCTCCAAATACACAGGCCTATTTCACTTTTCATTTGACTCTACAACTGCCAACAAATAAAATATAGAAAGCAGTTTAGTGTTTTTCAGCTTTCCTGCCCTAAGGACCCAATGGCCTGCTCGGTTTCATGTTTTTTTTCCCCTATCTGGAATTTCACTGATGTAAATAATTTGGTGATAAATTGACAAAACGGCTAAATTTTTCCTTCCTTTTTCTGCATTTAAGGAGCCAAAACACAAACATACCTATAGCACCTCCTTCTCTAGATTGGCCTACTTAAAACGTCAGTCGCTCAACGGAAATCGGAGCAAATTCGGTTACCTTTTTAGTTTCTGTGAAGACGTAGTCTTCTACCTCCTTGGTCATAACGTCCTCTGGCATTGTCTTCAATTTCGTGGAAAGAAATTTTATTGCCCGCTCTCGTACAACATCCTCACCTTGCAAAATCTGGCTAAAGAGGCCTCCAAGAGTCCCTTTGAAAAAAAGAATATGGCCAAATTGACATTTTAGTTAAATCATTATGACAATGTAACAAAAAAAAGAAGAGGAATAATACATGTGACAAATGACCAAAAATTTACCTTTTGGATCAATTTTGAATATGGAGATCAACGCACTGTTTACTTGATTGAATTCTGCCGAATCATCTGGATATAGGAAAAAATTAAATGGATGAGTAAAGAAGCACGCAAAAAACAAAAAACACAATGTCCCAAAAAAAATTAAAAAGAACTGCATAGTAACATTCATTTCATTAGAAAACAAAGTTTAGTTGTCTAAAGTTTGGTGTATGTAATACAGAGCCTAGAATGTTTTGAACACAGAGCGTCGGAGTTTGGCTATTTCAAACGTTATGCTATCCCTGTAATTCTGTGCAATACCTGTCTGCAGCAGCTGTGTGAGAATGTCGGCTACTCTGGGTAAATTTTCTCCTGCAGCAAACCGTGGGAGTTCTTTAATGGCCTGCCTGCGAATCTGCAAAGATTAGAAAGAATAAAACTATTACATATTTGTTACCACAACAACTAGTGACTACTGTCCCTTTAGTAAATTGAGTCCAAAGAGACATTAAGTTAGCCAATAACGACTTACCGAGACATCTTCATCTTCACATAAGTCCAGCTGTGCATTAATTGCTGCGTCTGCTAGTTCTGGAAAACTGCTGAAGAATTTTGGAATGAACTGTGCAGCCAGTCGCTTCTCCTTTGGACCTCCTTTCACACCATCTAGAATAACCTGGTAGGCATCTTTATGCTGAAACCACACATAAAACTCAGATAAAAACCCACACATAACCCACAGCATTGCATTCCATTTTTGTCTGGGAGCTTTTGGATGCTTTACACACTTCAGAGGTTTGTTTTTATATTTAGGATAGTACATAAAATAGCTTTCTTTGTGTAGTAAACATTTTGACCCCTAGTTCCCATCAACACCACTGTAAAAATCAGTTACTAAGTTTCCCTACAATAAACCAATTTACACAGAAACACCCCAAATGACTTTGTTTACATTTCAACAATCAAGTGACAAAATTCCCCTTTTTAAAGAAGTCTGACCAACTACATGTTTGATTGAAAAAAAAGCACAGTTAGTCTTATTTAACTGGACGTAGCACAGTGCAGTGTACGCAATCTGAATAAACTCTGTCCAGCTTTTTGATGCAGTTTTAAATATGGCACTGCTGGATCACTGCATCTGGGACAAAATACAGGGATACATGTTGCGTTTAATAAAAAGAGTTAAGTATCATACGCTATTTTTGCCATATAACCCACCACCTAATGAGTATTTGATAAAAAGGTGTCTGACAAGTTTGAACTGACCAAAAAACCCGGACTGCTCGAACTGAAAAAATACTTTCAATATCTACGAGTACAATGACGTTTATTCAATCCTGGCCATTTAAACTGGACTACAGACTCTCTTTAAAATGAGCTATACGGCCAACAAAGTGAAAACAAACATCAGCTGATTTTCCCTCAGTTTGAAGACATCACAACAGTTTAATGACACACTCTGTAAAACAGCGCCACTAAAGCGCCGTGACATCTGAGGATGCTTGAGTAGCTAAAGTAGCCCTGTCTCTGCTACGCTACCCACTCCGTAGACAAATTATATTTATTAAGTTTGCTGCATGTGATGGTGGACAGGAGAACACCTTTAACACTGCGGCAGGGTGACGAAACCCTTCGTCTCAGCTCGGCCACCTGTCCGCACTACAGGCTACACAGCGGCCAACAAACAGCTAGCTTAGCTTAGCTTAGCTTAGCCCAGTTAGCAGCTGCAGGCCTCGACGGTAACATAGCAGCCGGTCTACAGCACATTGGCTACAGACCCTGCAGAATCGGTTGGCTACTGACCGCTGTGTTATAACCTATATCAGGGATGGGGTTTATCTGAATTCCAGACCTGGCTGAGATCCTCTTTGGCGTCTGCGAGGATCCCGTAGTTACGGTACAGCTCCTCGACGGTGGTCGCCATCTGCGCCGCAAGAGACCGTAAGGAGAGTCAGACAAACACGGACTTCTGTCACTCAGAGTCCTCCAGGTCGGAAGGAACGAACCCAGATATCCTAAAATTAACACTGCAACATCAGTCCTTCCTTACAGCCAGAGAACAGCACACTACAAAGCCCACTTTGCCCCACTCAGATCGGCCACCAGCCCGCCTCTGCTGCTCTTCGGCTCTCCTGCGCGGAGGTAAAACCCAGCAACTCTTCCGCTGTGCTGAGTTTAGAGACAGAGTCGCTGCACTTATTACAGCACCCCCTATTGGGAGGAAGAGCGAAACAGCAACTTTGAAATCATTTTTTACGAATTATATTTCAGCGAGTAAAATGTATCTCCCACTAGTAAGAATTAATTGATTTTTCCCCACTCATGTTTAAAGGAAGAACGATTTTTACTAGTAAGAGCTCAATCAAGAGCACGTGTTAATTTCTAAAGTACAATTTCACTTTTGACAGAACTCAATTCCTTTTTTTGACAAGTTTTAAAGGCAGTTATAAAAGTCGTCACCACCCCTGAAACTAACACAAACAGGTAGAAAAAGTGAATCATAAGGACAAATACTATGATGCATATTCTAATGCGTTTCCTTTTAATGTTCAGCATAAATGTTTGATATTTTTATAATCTGTCTTGTTCTCTTGATCTTGAACGGTTTGTGCTGTCATATTGGGCAGACCACTCATAGTATTTGAATAACTGTGTTTGTGTTTTTTCCTCAATGTCATGTCACTGAAAAGCCAAACATTGGTGTATTTAAAAAATCATATAGACTTACACTGTTATAGATTACTTGTGAGAGAAAAATGCACAGCTTGCTGCCTTCTCTAATAATAAGAGTGCTTGAAAAACTTTTCAATGGTAGAGAAACTTGTCCTTTCTGAAACCTCAAAATATCTCATCATTTTATTAATTAGCTTTAGAGTTATGAGCATTTGTTTGGCACTAGGCACAGAAAACTGCCCCATTCGCTCCCATGTAAATTTCTCAAAATCACAATCTGCTTATTTCAAGATTTTCTGTGTTTAACTTGTCATAACATAAAAAGACATTTTCTCCTCAATACACACAACATTACACCAAAATAATCCTCAAGGGGTCTTATCTTGCACCATCTCTCCGGTTAAGCAATAGAGTAAACATTACCCAAGTTATGACTGTTTGTTCAGAGGGTGCAAATTGAACTCAAACAAGGCTTCTCCACTAAGAGCTGCATAATAACAGAGTGACAGTTAATTTGAATGACTCATCCCCCGCCCCTCAAAGAAATACATCTCTCCCTCTCACACACACACCACACAGACACATACCTAAGGAGGTGTTGTGTTTGTGTGTAACACCTACACATAAACACACACTTGCAGCTCTTTTCAAGCAGTCTTGGAGTTCCTTCAGGAAATGCACATCTAGTTATTCTCAATTGCTCAATCAATCATTCATACACTCATTAATTTTCTGAGTATTAACCATCGAACATCAGTACCTGACCTAACTAATGCTCTTGTGGCTGAATGCAATCTAAACCTCATTGTAATGTAAACATCTTGTGTAATGTCTTCTCAGAAGAGTAGAGGCTGGTACTGCAGTGAAGAGGGGAGAACCTCTTTATTAACACCCAGGCTTGCAGAAGAAACACTGAATGAACAGGTGTCTACAACCTTTTAGACATAATGTGTTTGTAGCAACAGCTGTAGCCCAGTGACATTTCTTACATATGTGAAATTTGTTGACTATTTATTTTTCAAATAACATTCAAGGCAAATATTTTCACTGTCAAGTGATATGTGTTGAGAAGATTTAGAGGTGCAATATAGCTAACTAATGGAAAGTTTGTGGCTCCAAAATTCTGGTGCTAAAACCTTGGGATTTTTACAGTATAACTCAATGTGACATTTTAAACACTAATATTTTCTGCCTGTGTAAGTGCACACCCAGCAGGTTGTGTTTAACAGAATGCAGGCTTTCAAATGTGTATGCTTGTGAACTCTGGGTATTTTGGGACTTTCAGGCCAGGGCCTGGGTATTAGTCCTTCTTTTGTGTCAATACGTTTGGTGAAACTACAGTGCAGTGGGTTTGAGAATATTAAGAGTTATGGTGTTGAGTACAGCAGTGTTCTCTCTTTAGTTATTGTTTTTATTCTAAGAATACTACAAATGCGGTCGCATGAACAATTTCTAAACAGTCATCATATCTCATTTGCAGCACACATGAATGTTTTTACTCAGTTACTTAAAGTTCAAACATCCCGGTCACATGACATGTTGACTTTCATGTTGAGGTCTACATGGGAGTAAACATATACATGGCAGGTTTTCACTATTCCGGTTTTTGGTTTTTTTTATATGAAAAATGTAAAATTGAAAATGTTTTACATAGGCCACATTTGTTCTCTGTAGAGGATGTGTTAATTATATATATATATATATATATATATATATATATATATATACACACACACACATCCTCTACAGAGAACAAATGTGGCAAATGTAAAACATTTGTAAAACATTTGTAAAACAAATGTAAAACATTTTAAATTTACACATACATTTTACAAACCCCACAAAACATGTAATTGGACGAGGGGTACCCAAACTTTGCACAAGACTATGCAAATATGTATTTACAGTCTTTGATATAGATGTAAACATTTCAGCAAACTACTAAAAGATTGTACATTCAAAGTGTCTCGGAATATAATTAATAAAACTATTGTTGCTCTCAAGCTGGTCTCTAATTTACGGGCTTTTATCTAAACTACTTTTGGTCAATGATCGAAACTAATCATCATATCAGAATAAAGTTAGAGGACAGGAGGAGTGGCTTATTCTAAACACACAATGAAAACGGAGACATGTTTTATAGGTTTTTTAAGTATGGGAGGCAAATCTGGCCAAAAAAGAAATAAAAATTAAATGTAAATGCAAATCTCTTTTTGCCATTTCTTTTCCCAAACATTTGCGCAAATATCCTGCCAAAATTGAAAATGAAATACCTACATTTGCCATTTTATTTTTCACATGAGCAAGATTTGTGACAAAAATAATAAATTTAAAGCAGCTTTTTGTCATTTCATTTTAGTCGTTATTCTGGTATTTCATGGCCAAATCTAAAATGAAAAAGCTAATAGAGAAAAGAAAATACGAGCTTCACTTTGGCTTTTATTCATGAAACGCATTATGCTGTCAAAACTAAAACCAAAATGCAATGTTTACGCTCTTATTTCTTTTTTTATAGCAATTGGATGCACATCTGAGAAAATGAAAATGGATAAATCGACAGTACAGCGACAGTTTGCGATTAAGTTTTCGGCGTTGACGCGCTTTAACTGTCAGAATGAAAAGGCAAATGCAAACGAACATTAGCGCCACCTGCTGGAGATTTGCTTTTCATTTGCCGCTTTGCGTTTTCGTTCTCAAACTGACCAACATGCAAATATACGTTAATAAACGCTAGGTGGAGCTACGGGGTACATTTTAGGACACCCTCAGACCCCAGAGTCAGAATGGCATCGTTTCTTGGACTAAACCACTTTGAGTCTTGGGGAAAAACAGCACAAAACCTGAACTGCCTCTTTTAATAAGGAAGGCAAATCCAGCCAAACACAATTCTGAGAAGAGTCTTAATATTTAAGGTGTTTTGACAGGGGATGTGCAATTTGTATAAGTGGCCGTTTTGTTGAATGTTAAGACGGTATTCACCCCCCATATGAGGATTCGATCCCAGCGCAGAGAAGCACTCATTGTGCTTCTAACGGTTTGTGACATGGTAATGCAATAAGTTTCTTGCACTGTGTGATGATGTGTTTATCATTTGATATTGAGTGCATTTAGCATTTACTCTTAATAGAATAATTTCTGTCCTCCATTTTCATATTTATTGTGCAATACACAGAACCAAATAACCCTCTAGCACTCTTACCTATGGGTCCAACGTCCTTGAACAGCACCTTCTCCCCCTCAGCAGGGTCAGATTCCTCAACAGTGCCACACAAAGGTTTTGCCTGGAGGGGATCAGCATTCAAATAAGGCCACTAAAGCTTCTTAACTCCTTATCTATTCTAGGAACACTACATTGAACAAGGTTTGGTTGTAGTCTTAAAGAAAACAGACCCCACTTGTGAGTGTCTTATCAAAACCAGTGAGCCACTGCTAGGTGCAGTGACAACTACCAGAAAGGAGATGGGCATTTAAAAGATGGCTCAAGATTGTATTACATTAGTAAAAAAATAAATAAATAAAATAAGCAATACTCTTTTCATTATAGACTGCCCAATGAAATACTAATCAGCCCAAATATCTACAAAATTGCTCAATGAAATATTTTATTATTTTGTACTTAATAACCAAAATTGTACACCCATATTCATCATAAAACAGTCACATGTAATTATCAAGCACTAATCAAACACTAAATATGTCTTGAAATAAAATCATTAAATTTCCCAGAGGTGCTACTATTTCTGTGCTACTCCACTACAAAGAAACAGTAAAGAGAATATAAAATGGTTTGAAACCAGAAAGTGTAAGTAAGTGCACTTAAGTCCTTAATCCCATACAGCTGAGGGCTCAGTAAGGTTTTGAACAAGATCTCACTGTAGAGGTGCACAACTCCAGTCTAGTCCAGTTTGGCAATTTTCTGCACAAAACACACCGGATTTAACTCATCAGTTAAAGAAAAACAGCTCTGTCATTTGAGGTAATGCTAGTCACTGTTAGCAGATATTAACATGATGTAATTTTAACAATGCTATTGTACAATGGCAGATATTAACGTTAATGTGTTGTTAGCAACATTCATGTCATGGACTGAACCAATCATACTAAAGCTTAGAAGTTGTGTTACAGAAGGAAAACCACCAAACTGTGCTGAACTCTGGCCAGCCAGCACAAGTTGTGCACCCCTGCCTTACTGCAGCTATGTAAACTCTGTTAGCTCAGCAGGGCTGAAATTCCACACAGCTTTGAGACTTCCACAGCAGAAAAAAGCATGCTTCTTAGAGAACTGCATAGGTGGTGACTTGGCTGAGAACAGATCCTTTTTTTTTAGCTCTTTATACATTCCTTTTCCCCATGCTTTAAAAGTGGATAAACAACTGTATTGAACAACAACTCTTTAGTTATATAATATAAGCCATCACTCACAAGAAATTGCTGCAGAAATTTTTTAGCAGACTTTGCTGTTTACTACTTCATGAGAAAACGAGTACATGTGCAAATTTTTGTACAGAAATGTACTCTTAAAACACCCGTACAATACACTTATTCACAGATTGTGTTACATATAACTCCACTGTATGCTGTACAGCAAGTGTTTTTCCACTGGACACATGATGCCACTAATGTGATTAACAAAGTACCTGCTGGCATGGTCAGTCGTGGGGAGGGATGACTTATGATGCTTCATCGTATGGTGTGAATGATGCTGATTTTTGTTTTACCGCAGGCCACATACTGTGAGTAAATAGCAGACCACATGGGCTTTTGATCTAGGGCACAACGGCAAGCATATTTAGGGTACTCCCTAGTCCTCTAGGACACATCAACTGGCCAGTTCACAGCTCATGTGAGCAGGGCTCTGTCACCTCAGAGATTGTGATGCAGCTGATCGCGAGTCCACCATGACTGGTTCACTTGAGAACGGCTTGGGAGAACCACATCTGCCGGATTTAGTCCCTTGGCCACTCCCACTGCCATCAGCATCTCCAATGTGCATTTTGTTTGTGACAGAGAGAAGCTGGATGTCCGACTGAATGTTAGCAACTGTGTGCCGTCGTACGCCCACAGTCCTCTCCAGATAAGCCTCACCTTCATGCTCAACGAGTGGAGCCAGCAATGACTCTGGAGCAAAGTGTGTGACTGTGATCTCTGGCTGGCCATAGTGCGGCAAGGATGTCAACTTCGATTGTTCCAAATGACAGTCTAGTGTGAAAGTAAGAAGGACTGGTCAGATTTAGCAAGAACATGAAGACTTGTTATGAAGCTGGCAAGTCAGATGTAAGTCAGTGCAAAAGCGAATGCTCACCTGAAGTGGTGTCCCTGTGGCTCAGGTAGAGATAGTTGCTCAGGTAGGGTGAAATCACCATGTCCACCAGTCTCTCTAGAAGGTAGTACTCTTTACTAGGCCCTCCAGGCTCATGAATGCCCTGTATTTAGAGAAAGCACACGTATCATGTATCATGTTTATGATTGAATTCATTCTTATGTTTAAGCTCTAAGGTAACAGTGTGAAACCCATAACTATATTTTGGCTTATAGTACAGTTTAACCTTCTCATGTGTGAAACTGTGATGTGTCTCCTTCATCTATTCTTCCTGGCCAGTATGCCTGAGGCATTTGTAACAATATATTTTACAAAAGACTTGTAAAATCAGAGACTTTTACAAAGATGATTACTGCTTTCATAAAAATATTTTGCATAAAGAACAATTCATTATAATTGATAGTATATTCAAATCCTCACCTGTAGTATAAGCAGCATCTGCATTATAGCAGGAGGGTAAGAAGCAGTATGCAGCCTTTTCTCCAGAGGAAGCTTCAGCAAAACCAGGTCCCTAAAACCAAGCAAAGCCATCTGCCTCACCGTCAGCTCTTGGCCCTGCACATGAGTGCGCACACAAACAAACCCAAAACAATCAGTCACACTGTCTGTGAACTGGCACGTCCTGACCACATACATGGTGAATGACACTGCTCAGTTACCTGTACAGGATAGAATATAGCCTGAAGCGTTGGCAGGATTTCAGTGAAAAATGCTACCCACATCTCCGACAAAGCTTGGAGCCAGTTTTCATCTGAGCAGAAAAAAAGGGAAAGCCAGAGTCTCACATTACACACAACTACAAACCAGAGCAAGTATGGACCTGAAGGTATTTAACACTGAAATGTATACAATTTTCTTAGACCACACCTAAAGTGTCTTGGTCTACTATGTAAAAACAAGCCTTACAGCACAACACTGTCCATGTACTGACCCTCGTGAAGCTGAATTTTCTCCAATATACATGCCAGGCCTTTGTTTAAAAGCTGATCCTATGTAAAAACAGAAACTTAATGTTAAAACAAAGTGTTGTAAAATAAAATACGCAACACATTTTGTTTTTATTTTTATGTTAGTTTCTGACACTTTAAAGCATCTAGATATTCTTATTGTTTCGTACAAGCAGATGTTATCTGAGCACCAGTCAGTTGCTGGCTCAGTGCTTTTATTTCTGGTACTCTTCTTCTGATTGTCTTTGCAGTCATGACACGTCACCTGAAAGTACTCTGTGATGAAGGAACCCAATTCTGTCCTTTGAAGCCACCTGAGAACACAAAAATGTAATGAACTGAGGCCATGGTATAGCACTGAAAACTCTCTAAAACTGTTTTAAAATAAAGATCTTGGTGTTGTGGGAAAGTTGGGCCTGGAACAGAACTAAATTTAGTGAATAAAAGTGTTACACAAATTGGCCAGAATTTCTGGCCCTGAATCTCACAAATTAAAATGTGAAACTAAAATGTGCAAAGAGAATAAAAAAAATTCCCAATGCATTTTCTTCCTCACCGTGAAACATGGTGTACTAGCTAAGCATTTTCTCTCTATAATAAGCAAGTTTTTTTTGTTTGTTTTAAACAAGATATTACTAGTAAAGATTTTTTTTCCAACTTGCTGGAACAGGAACATAATCAAAGCCCAGACAATGTTTTAGAGCTAAGCAAAGGCCACTAAACTTTGATCAAATATAGAAAAAGAAAGTTTTGTCATTTAAATGATATGGTATGATGAAACATGCTTAACTTGACAAGAGACATGGACTAGCAATTTAAAAAAAATGTCAATTTCAAGTTGATTAATGGGCTCATATTTTAAAGCTGTCTAGTTTTTCTTACCTGATGCTTTCATTTAAACTGTACAGCTCATTGGCCTGAAGCCCTCCTCCTTGGAATACTTTGATGACAGCGGTCTGCACACTGCAAAACATATCAAATGAATCAGCTTTCAGAAAAGGAAGGAAACTGAGCATGCTTTTACGGTTACAGTTTGCTAATATGGAAATTCCAGATTAAAAAAAGCTGTTGAATTTGCATAGTCATGAACAGACTTCAGCACAACTTCCTCAGAAGCTTCCCAAAAAAGTACGCAAGCCAACTCAACCAAATGCCAATTCTCTCTCTGGTGCTGACTAAATGTGTATATGTACATTTCCGTTTCCTAAGTCAAAATTTTGAAGCTTGCTGACATTCCCAGTTCGGCCCTGAGCCTACCACATCTGAATAACATCCTGCTCCACACTTCCTGAAAGAGTGGCGGCAGCAGCCCTGTTTCCAGACAGAAGTAAAGAAGGCAAAAGACTGTGGTGTACTTTTTTTTTTTCTTCTGTCATTTGCCCCCCCCCTCCCCCCCCGCCCCCCCAACGCACAGGCAGCACTAGTCCCAAAAATTAGACACATATGGATTTTATGTTTTATAAACAGAATAGATCCTCTTTCAAAAAGAAATAAATAAAAAATAAACAAATAAATAAACTCATCTCTGAAATGCTGACTTTTCACTTTCCAAGTAAAGGAAAAATGTTTTAAAATTATAATGTTAGAAGAATTTGGGCCATTTCTTTTGGTCCATTCATCATGTGATTTTTACACAGAGCAGCTGGCATTTCTCAATGGTGCAAAAATCAAAGCAAAACAAAATAAGATAACATGTTTTGATGTGACGGCGACAATACAGAACATGCAATTATCAATTATGGCTAACTGTTATGAACATAGATGTACGTGTTGCCAAAATTCTAGCGAAACTTCTTTCCATGATTAAGCATTCTTCAATTTGTTTTGTGTATTACTTGTCAATCTCAGTTTAAAGCAATATTTTCATAATATTTTTTAAATGTGCCTTTCAGTATTTTAAATATTAGTTTGTCTGAAGGCGTTATCACCCACCTGTTCCAGACACTTGCATTAGAGAGCTGCAGAGTCGGTGAGCTGGCGTGAAAGCGGGCCAGGTCCGACAGCACTGGTGAGCTCATGAAGCGTGGCCTGGGACGCCGAAAAGATCCCATCATACAGTGGAAGTGAAGGCCGCCAGATAAGAAAAGAACTATAGAGAGGATGAAGGAGAAACACAGGTCAATGAAAGTGAGACAATATGCTCTGAATCGAGCTTCCTCATATGTGACATGAGAGATTGCTTGCATAAAAGTGAGCATGTACATTTTTAGAAGCCTCTCAAAAGGGTGTTGTTTACACAGCATGTGCCTGTGCTGACTCAAAAAAATGGTTGTGTGTCATACTGAAAGCCACATAGAGCTCCTATGCAGCCGAGCTCACTTCCTTTGGTCTGCAGTCTTCAAACTTCCTGCCTAACCTCTGCACAACTGTGTTCCCCAACAGTGTGAAAACAACTACGCAATGCCATTCTTACCTTTAAGAAAAAAAATATATTGACGTCTGTGGCCTACACAACATAGGCCTAAACACTGCAGTGAGCGGTAAGTGTCAGGAATCGAAGCAATTCACCAGCCGAATAAGAGTCTGCTAATAACATCTGATGCTGCTGATGCATGTGAAGATGACAACAGCTGCCTCCCTAACACATGCATGCATAGTCAATGAGTGTGCTGTAGATTTCTGACTCAGGCCATACTGCTCACACATAACCAGGCGGTGCCCCTCCCTGCCACATTGCAGCTCAGTCCCACTCACATCTGACACCATCTCATGAGCCCCAAAAAAGGTTTAGCACATTGCATCACATTTCTATTAAAAAAATTGCATTTGCCTTTTGAAGAGATGCAGTATAAATTCAAAGGAATACCATAACATCAACCTTATCTCTATCTGCCACATCTGTAGCATACCGTCAATAACTTTCCTGTACATAGAAAAAACCTGCTGACTCAAAAAACACTTACAGTAAAAGTCAGCATCTGCCCATTGGCATCTATCAGTGACTTTCACATTGACTGGCTTTCAGTTCATTTCTTAGAACAAGGACACGTGCTGAAATTACTGTAAGTGGTAATCGACTGAGGTTAAAAATGTGGATAGGTGAGAATTTGTGATTTTTACCTTTCTATTTCTTAAAACTGAAAACAAAGAAGCATTATTTGTCTTTACCAGTTCGCAAACTGATACATTATACACTGACTACATGGACTTTTCTGAAGGCATAATTAGTATGAATGAAAACGTCACACGGTTCTACTTGCCATCTGTCAACTATGGACATATAAGCCACACAAGATGGGCAACAGTACTCACTCCCACTGTTGTTGATTCATAAGTAGCTTTCTGCTTGCTGGTTTAATACAGCCCAGCACTGTACTTACTCCATAATGCCTCCTGAACCTCAGTTAGGGATTTGGCTTGGAACTTTGCATAGACCTGGACCTTTATTGCCTTTAGGACTGCAGTCCTGTGATAGTGCAGGCCACAGTCATGGGAAACTACTCAAGTGGGTTAAGTAAGATAATGCAATTAAGCATACAGACTGCACAACTGTGGATGGTAATTAGTGGTGTTTACATTCAAGTCGTTCAGCTAAATGAGTCTAAATGTCTATTTACATACAATCTTCGAGAACATTTCAATAGACTCTTCAGCGTATCTATTACTGTTAAAAACAACCACCAGGGTCTATTTTCATTAACATACGACATTTATCAGAATTAGATTTAGACTGTTTTACGTGGTCTGCACAAAGAAGTTGTGGGCAAACTTCTTTTAAGCCCAGTATTATGAGTTTGTGCCCTGTAAGGTCAACAGGGTGATGTAGAGGAATGCTGTCAGCATCACGGCTTCCAACAATAACAAACTTTAAAAAAAGTCACTTTTGCGCAAACGTGAGAAAACTACAGCATGTAAGTCGAGGGAATAACACAAGCTCGTTTTTAACCTACGGATTTCTTTGTGACACTGAAAGAGCAGCTAAACCTTGCATAAGAAGTGCATCTCGGGACAAGACGCCCCTATCAGTCTCCTCGGGATGGAAGCCTGCTAACACATCTAACACTCACCGATCACCGTTCTGATCGATTCTTCTTCCTCGTCGAGGTCCAAGATGAAGCGGGTTCAGACTATTGATCTCGTGCTTCTCCCTCATTCGAGCGCAAACACTGGAGCGGTTTCGCGCGACTTCACCGAGCACAGTGACTTAATAATCAGTCCTGTTAGAGAAAGAAGGACACGAACAACCCCGCCACAGGAGAGCAAGTGAAGAAAGGCAGGAGGTGATGTGAAAGCCCGCGAGTCCACCATGAGCCTGCAGTGGGCGGGGCTACAGGGCGGAGTTCGGAGGCAGTTCATTCACACACAAGTGGGACCCTGAGCCCAGTGAATCCATGAGCCTCTAGCCTAGCTAGCGTTAGTGCTATAGCCCTAACCTCAACTGGCTGTCATACTGAGTAGTGTAGTTGATGAATTGACCAGATAGCAAAAAATGAAATGGAATTAATGAATAAAAAGAGGCCACTGTCATGTGTCCACTTCAAAGCGCTTGTAGTTTGTCAATTTTTTTCGATCTTCAGGTTTTGTCGTCAGCTGGGTTTTCCAATCTGAAACGAGGAAATTCGCTTTAGAGAATACTGTATTATTGCTGTAAGAGGAGATGAAGTGACAGTAGTTAATTTTGAGTTACTTTTGCTTTACTTTTGTTGGCTTTATTTCCTAATAAGTTTTATAGAATAATATGTTCATGTCCTCTGTTCTCAGGCTGGTTCAGCTCTGAGTTTTTACTTCACCAGTTATGGACTGAATTACAATGATTAATTCATTTGATTGAATTTTTTTTTCTACATAAAAGCTGATTTAATTTCTTCCACAGAAACCATTGATATCCATGCTTGTCTGTGGCTGCTGAAACTTTCAAAAAGGTCACACACACACACACACACACACACACACACACACACACACACACACACACACACACACACACACACACACGCACACACACACAGTGTATGTAGGCAGACTGCTTAAACAAATAATCACAAATAATGTTACATGTTATGATACCTACATCGGACGAAATAAATATTGAACATGTCACCAATTTTCTAAGTAAATATACTTCTAAAGGTGCTATTGACATGAAATTCTCACCAGATGTCGGTAACAACCCATCTAATTCACACATGCAAAGAAATCAAACCATAGATGTCAGTTATGTGTATTTAATTATGTGTATTTACACAAATTATGTGTAATAATGAGAAATGACACAGGGAAAAAGTATTGAACACATGAAGAAAGAGAGGTGCAAAAAGCCATGGAAAGTCACAACACCTGCTGAAATCTATCAGTAATTAGAAAGCAATCCTGCCACTTAGTGCAAATTAATATCAGCTGGTTCAACTGATGGCCTATAAAAAGGTGTCTCAGTATCAAGGTGCCACACAAGAAACAGCTCATGATGGGTAAAACAAGTGAGCTCTTGCAAAACCTTTGCAACCTTATTTTTGCAGAACATACTGATGGCATTTGTTACAGAAGAACTTCTAAACTACTGAAGGTTCCAGTGAGCACTGTTGGGGCCATTATCCGGAAGTAGAAAGAACATCATTTCACCATAAACCAGCCATGACCAGATGCTCCCCGCAAGATTTCAGACATGGGAGTGAAAAGAATTGTCAGAAGAGTTGTCCAAGAGCCAAGGACCACATGTGGAAAGCTACAGAAAGACCTGGAATCAGCAGATACAATTGTTTCAAAGAAAACAAAAATTAATGCAGTCAACCGCCATGGCCTGTATGCACGCTCACCATGCAAGATTCCATTGCTGAAGAGAAAGTATGTTGAAGTGTGTTTGAAATGCTGGGAGAGTATAGTGTGATCAGATGTTGAAACCACTTTTTTTTTTTTTTGGATGCCATAATACACACCATATTTGGAGGTCAAAAGGCACTGCATATCACCCCAAAAACACCATACCAACAGTGAAGTTTGGAGGTGAGAACATCATGGTGTGGGGCTGTCTTTCAGCATACAGCACTGGGATGCTTCATATTATTGAAGGAAGGATGAATGGACAAGTATACCGAGATATTCTTGGGGGAAAAAAAAGCCAAGGAAACTCTCAAATGGTTTCAGAGAAAGAAAATAAAGCTGCTAGAATAGCCCAGCCAATCACCTGACCTGAATTCAATTGTAAATCTATGGAAGGAACTAAAGCTTTGAGTTCATAGAACGAGCCAATGGGCCTTGAGGACTTGAAGAGTGTTTGTTTGGAAGAATGGGCCAAAATCACATCTGAGCAATGCATGTTTCTCCATGCAGGAGGTGTCTTGAAGCTGTCATCACCAACAAAGGCTTTTGTACGAAGTATTAAATAAATTTCAGTAAGCGTGTTCATTGCGTGTTTGCACAGGCAATAACACTGGCATATGTTAATGCTATAACATTTAAGACCATTACATTTGGAACACTTGGCACACACACCCTGATCCTCTCAAGATTCCTTGAGTAGCACTCATACTTGCATCAAATCCATCAGTGCACAGCTGAGCTTCACATGTGGTCAAAATGGTAACTAAGTTAAAGGGGTCTTCAGAAAGAGAAAACAACTAATCCTACAACCACAGCCACTACTACCACAACTACTACTACTACTATTACCACCACCACTACTACTGCTACCAGTGACCTTGGGTTTGTGAAAGGTGCTATATAAATAACTTATTTTAATGTAATTAAGTAATGTATACTTATTATTACCACAACTACTAATACCACCACAGTCACTACTACTGCCACTACTACCACAGCCACTAATACTACTACTACCACAACTGCTGCTGCTACTACTACTATTACTACCACAGCCAATACTACTACTACCACAACCTCCACTACTATCACAACTACTACTACTACTACCACAGCCAATACTACTACTACCACAACCACCACTACTATCACAACTACTACTACTATCACAGCCAATACTACTACTACCACAACCACCACTACTATCACAACTACTACTACTACCACAACCACTACTGCCACTACTACAACTATTACCACAGCCACTACTACTACTACCAGTGACCTTGGGTTTGTGAAAGTTGCTATATAAATAACTTATTTTAATGCAATTAAGTAATGTATATTTATTATTACCACTACTACACTAATAATACTAATACTACCACTACTAATAATAATAGTAGTCACTGTATTATCAAGACTCTTACCCTATTATTTTTACTTAATTTGAAAGGACAACTAGCCATTACATTGTGTAAACATTTCATGATCAATGGGCCAATTAAAAATAAACATCACACGCACACCTTCTAAACCGCTACTCCATCTGGGTCACTGGAGCCTAGCCCAGCTGTTATTAGGCAGAAGGCAGGATACACCCTGGACAGGTTGCCAGCCAGACACATTCACACCTAAGGGCAATTTAGCATGTTCAAACAGCTGTGAGAGGAAACCAGAGAACCCAGAGCAAACCCACACAGACACATGGAGAACATGCAAACTCCACACAGAGAGGACCATGGTTGCCTGGCGGGGGACTTGAACCCAGGCCCTCCTTGCTGTGAGGTGACAGTGCTACCCACCACACCACTGGGCTGCCCCAAACATTAAGCAATAATGAAATTATTAATTAAAAACAAATTACATTTTGTGCATTACATTTTATAACTGATATTAAATCTAATAACATTTTTTATTCTTCTGTAAAATTTTGGGCCTTCCACCCAGTGACTGCTGGGATAGGCTCCAGAAGCCCCCACAAAGATTTGTGTGTGTGCGAAGTTTCAGAGATTCAAGGTTTTGTTACAACAGAAAAATGTTATCTTATTAGTATTAACTATTACATAATAAAACACAGAGGGCATTAATATAACAAGAAGGCATCTCAGAATCTCAGAGTATGCTAGAGGACAACATGTAAAGTGAAACATGAGGTCAGACATAAAATCAGCAGATGTGAGATGTTGATTTTGAATTACATATAATTATTAAATAAAAATATGCAGAACTCAGAGTTTTTAGCATTTAACCACTGGCTAAATGTTTTTTGCATGTTGGAGACCCATGCCTACACAAACAGTGAACACAAGCCATACATTACAAAATTTCATACTGCGAATACAAGGCATTGCAGTTTGGCTCATACTTGGTTTTATGGTAACTTTGTCCTGATATTTTGATACTGTTGCAGGTTTTTTTTGATGAAGTGATATTAAGGCCACTACAGTGATCTTATCAGAGTCAATGAGTTAGGCTTTGGGTAACAGTAGCTTAACAATAACCCTTAACTATTTATATCAAGGTTTAAATGGCTTAAATGACCCACTTCAAGGGAAACTAAATTTTTTGTAATTTTTTTAAATAGCATATTTTGAAATAAAATGTAAGAATTGTTAAAGTTTCAAAGCGTACCATTCTCCACCCTGTCTGTGGAGTTCCAATATGGAAATGCTGCAAAAAAAGCCGGTTTATTCATAGTTTCTGTGATGCCACGAGAACCAGTTCATTTACATCTATCCAGTCTGCAGCAGTTTAGCTACACCCATTCATATTAAAGCTATAATCAGTGTTTCAGCTCTGAGTACTTTTTCAATGAGGCACAATACAGGGCAGCTATTCAGAACAAAGCTCATTTATGAACATCAGCCTTAAAAGCACTGCAAAAAACAGCCTGTTTAATTCTAAGAGGTAAGAAGAGGTTGGAAAATGTAACAATGTAAATAAAACCACACAAATGTATAAGATAAAAAAACAAATACACAAAGAATGTAGTATATGGCCCCTTAACTGACTTATCATTGTTACCAAACTGCAGCATGTTATACATACTACAATATGACAAAATACACCAGGAAATAATAAATAATTTCAATTAAAATACATAGTAATAGCAATAAACTATGTTTTCACTAGGTAAGTGTATTTCATTCAAAGCAGGAGAAAAGGTTTGAGCACAAACGGTCAGCGGTTGAAAGTTAGGACAGGTATATGCTTAAACACGGCAGCTGTTTAAAACATAAACAGGCCACAAAATGAACTACAGCCTGGCAGAGATTTTTGTATTAAGCTTCTCTCACTCTGTCTAAGTCATAAACAAATGCACTATGCAGCAGCTTCAGTGTCTGATAATGCACAGTTGTGATAATAAACATGGTTTGTGGTAAACAAAACACTGATGTTTATCTGAATTCCGTTAAAAGGCCTTATGAAGACATATCTTCAAGGACAAATTAACAAAGATTACACAACCTCACATTTGTGACAACCCACAGAGAATTCACAGTGTGACATTCTGAAGCTCTGACTTCAGTCTACTGACACCATGCACTACTTTGAGCTGATTTAGTAAGGATGATATTTGCCAATATAACAGTTGCTTAAATACTGATTCAAACAGAAATTAATCTTTCAAACAATACCTTGTGTGCCTGTGTGTCATTATTTAGATATCCTCATTTATTCACTATGTGACCAAAAATGTTCCAACATCTGCTCATCTTATGAAACCAAAGCTATCAATAAGGAGTTTAATCAGCTTCTGCATTTCTATTGTTGTGCTGTCTCTTGTGTCTGTTTGATCTCTGGTCTGTTTAGCGTGTTACACTGTTTCTACGCTCATTGTCCATGTTATTATAGGCACTTACTATATAGGCACTTTGTTGTTCTACAATTACAGACTGTAGTCCATGTGTTTCTCTGCATATTTTGTTAGCCCCTGTTTTTAGGGGCCAAGACCTCCAAGGATCCTCATGGAGCAGGTACTATTTCAGTGGCGGATCATTCTCAGCACTGCAGTAAAACCAACGTAGTGGGGGTATGTTGTGTGTTGGGGTGTGTGTTGTGTTGGTACGAGTGGAGGTGTACACTATATGTTGGAAAATCGCTGTGAGGATTTGATTGCATTCAACCACAATAGAAATAACAATGTCCAAAATATTACAAAACTATTTGAAATGGCGCTCCGTCTATCCATAGAAGGCATTTCCACTGCTCCACAGCCCAGTGATGGGGCCTTTGTACCCCTCTAGCCAATGTGTGGCACTCTGCTTTGAGACCCTGTCTATGGAGATTATACAAACTGTGTGTGCATGCAATTGAACACCTGTGTCAGCAAGTTGGAGCACTTTAAAGTAGCTGAATTCACTATTTAAGAAGGGTGTCTGGATAATTTTGGACAAGGAGTGTATATACAGTAGGTCTTTATGAAGGGGATTTTAGGGTGAATTACCCTTCGGTGATCTGTAGATGGCAATACAAGACCATTTTGAACTGCATTTTAAGCTGATACAAGACCATTTTAAACTCTTTATGGTGTTCATGACAATCTGGCAACATCATTCATAGGATATTTTCATTGATAAAAATAATGTTGAACTATTTCAAGCAATGTATGTGAGAAGAAAACACTTGCATCTATTTTGGAATAGCTTGTCAGGAATGATTATACTCAGAACACTAACAGCGAGAAGAGGAATGTATTTCTGTGCCCTCACTTCTATCTGCATTTACCTTCAGCCACTGCTGATGAGGAGATAATGAGAGAATCACACTGCCAGCGGCTCCATCACAAATAAACAACAACATTAAAGTTTTTTTCTTGTTTAACTTTTGATGGAAGCAGACATTCCTCTCATTATTGTTGTCATGGGCCTGATGGTGACTGAGGCTGTAGGACGCTGAGAGAACAAAACAACAGAAGTGCTGTGTTTAACACTGATAAGGTGGACCTGCTCATACAGAGACAAGGGAAACTACAACAGAACAGGACAAATTAATAGCCTCACTGAAGCAGCATCCAGCATCACTGAAGATAAACTCTAAAGGATTCAGGCTAGAACCATTTTGAGCTTCTTTAGCTTTTCCTTGATGAGAAAGATGTCCTTGTCCCTGTGAAACAATGCCATTAAACAGTGTGTTTATCATCACTGCATGGTTCTTCTGCTGCCAAAAAAAAAAAAGACATTCTGAGTTTCATATTTTCTTTACAAAGGTTGAAAGGGTTCTTGGGAGTGATGCCATAGAAGAAGCATTTTCAGTTCCCTAAAGATCCTTTCAATTGATGAAGTGAGATCTGTGAGTATGGGGAGCAAACAAAATGCTATGCGAGAAAACCCAGAGAAAACCTTCAGTGCTCAAATGTTGCGTTTTGATGACTTGGGAGACTCAATGGTGGTTCTCTTTAAATGCCTTAAGAGGAATAATGTTAGAGAAAAAGGAGACATTAGATATGGGACAGATAGAGGAGAGATGTCATGCTAATCTCATTGATGTTCAGAGTTCTCCTTAATATTAAGACACATTAAGGAGATATCCTTTTGAATTTTTTATTCTGTACTAATGAAAAGTTTTTCCAAGAAATCCAAGAAAAAAGCACAAAGGAACCTTTTATACTTTGCTTTTACCCAGTCTTCTCCAGAGATTTAGATTCTTGCAGACAAGCAGACTTAACATATTACAGAGAAAGTCCAAAGGGCTGTAGGATTGTCTAATTCAGCCATTCATATAGGCCATACAGGGGATAATGAAGATTTTCTGTGAGCATATTTTGTAGCAGGGAAAATGCAAGACTGTAAAAGCTGTGTCTCTGCAGAGGTAGACCTGAAAACCCCAACCTTAAAAAACATTTAGCATGGAAAGAGGTAATTTTCTTTAAGAAACAACATGCAGAACATATTACAGTCGCATATGTTTAATAAAAAAAACAAAATAGTCAAAATCATAGATGGAGAATATGCAAATTAAGTAAGGAGTCTCTTATGTCTCAGTATTTTTCTTATGTCTTATTTTGTGGGATGTCTAGCTTGAAGAAGCTTCATTTACATTTACATTTACATTTACAGCATTTAGCAGACGCTCTTATCCAGAGCGACTTACAAGAAGTGCTTTGTCAATCTAGAGAAAGTATCTTTGCTAGTTACTAATAGCTTAGAGAAAAAGACAGTCCTGAGCTCAGATACTGCTAGAAACAAAATGTCACTGCAGACACCAAGAGAAAAAGAAACAGAGTTGAACGCAGAACTCTGTGCCATTCAATGCAATACAATAACAATAAGATACAATACAATACAATAAACTACAATACACAGTGCAGTACAATAAAATATAAGTGCAGCTTATAATTCAGTGCTCATTTAACTGTTGTGTAAAGAGATGAGTATTCAGTCTGCATTTGAAGACAGCAAGAGACTCTGCTGTTCGGACAGCCATAGATGGCACCACACAAGGGGACTGAAATATTTTGCTGTTGAATCTCCTGAAGGTTGTTTGTCCTTCAGTGACTGCAAGCTGTTCAGTCTCTGAGGCATCAAAGCAAGTCCACTCCACTCCACTCCCTCCACCATGCTTCTCAGCTGAGAGGAGGTTTTAGTACTGGTAGTTCTGTTTACATTTGCTGTATACATTTATTAAAGGTTCGACTTTGTATCCCCTGTCCACAGCTTTACTGCAGCAGTGCTGTGGAACATCCAGGTGGTCTTTTCAGTGTATTTCTTATGGTGGACTCCTTAACATAAACATCATCAAGTGCAAGAGATGCAGATCCTCTACTCAGTGCTTATGCACTGATTTGTATAGGTTGCCAACTCCTAGCGAGAGTAATAGAGGTGCTAAATCTCTTCAATTTGTTAACCATCTGCGTGAGTCTGGACTGATGGAATCCCAAGTCTTAAAAAAAATCTGTTTATAATTCATTTCCTTGATTTCAATGTCCTCTGAAATCTCTTTGGGCTATATTGGAATTTTGTCAAAAACTGCTTCTTTTTTTTAAGCAAAATGATAAATTTATTTATTAAATGTGGCAGCACAAGACAAATCAAATGGAATTAAGTGGCTCATCAGACCTCATCTACTTTTCATTTAATCATTATCATAGTGGTGTGCATACTTTTCAGTTATTTGATTAATTAAACCATTTACTTAATGATCTTATAACACTATAAAATGTTGCATGTGTTGTTTGTTACTGAACAATATTTTCCTGTTTTTATTTTGAAGACTTAGATGACGATTAGAGTGCATTTTAGGACTCACTCAAGCAGAAATCTAGATAAATTCACAAAATTTGTCTCACAAATGTAATTTCTGAGAATATCTTGCTAAGATGTCACAAATATACAGATAAACTGGGTAAATGACTGTAGCATAAATCAGGAAGGTAGCCAAAAGCACAACAATCACAGAATAAAAAACAGCATGTGGCATATATCCCAGGCTGAAAAAGAGAAAAGAGTGGTGAAATTATGCGACAATTTATTTGATAATCCACCTCCACGTCTGTTCCTAGGCCCTGACTGCAAGATTTATGCTAGCTCTGCACATGTAGCAGAGAGGCTTGCTCTGGGCAGGAACAATTTCATCAGCCTTTGATGATTGATGACGAGAGCAATGAATCTCTGGAGCAACAAGGCAGAAACAGCTTTTCCTTTCTACTCTTTCTTTCTTTCTTTCTTTCTTTCTTTCTTTCTTTCTTTCTTTCTTTCTTTCTTTCTTTCTCACTCGTTCTCTCCCTGATGTCTTGTCCAAGTTGCTCTCCTTTCACTTTGTCTTTTCCTTTCTACCCTTTGAAGTCACATATTGTCCAATATTGCATTCCAAACTATAATTTATTCTTCATTGAACTTAAAATTGAATAAATAAAAAACTGTTCTCTGACATTTGCACAGTCTTGTTTGTGGACTCATTAGGATCAACACACAAAGTACAGACATTTTCTCAAAACCATTTGTGTCTTGTGTGCATGTGTGTATTGCATATTTGTGTGTGTATGTGTGTGTGTGTGTGTGTGTGTGTGTTCATCCCAGTTCTTAGTTTGTTGTCTTCTGACCTTGTGTTTATGAGCCTGGATTTGCTCTTCATTTTTATGCCAGTACAATAAACCTGCCTGCCTGTAATGATGATGCCTCATGCAAATACCTGAATAAAGTTTACTCTTGCTTGCAGCTTGCTGCCTCTGGCTGTCTGACTTTCTACTGTGGCCTTACATGACAGCGGGGGGAGGAGTATGAATTCTGGGAAAAGAAGCCCTTGCTGTTCCACATTTAGTCCCATTATTTAGATTACTATAATCTATCAGTCAGTCAATCCTAATATGAGCTTTTTGCTGGTGATGTGGTCAGATTGGATGGTGAAGTAAGCACATTTTTACACTTCCTCTGAGATAAATGACTCATGTCCAGTCACTGCATGACACTCTTGTAAGCTGGAGGATTAAAGTGACCCCTTCAGACGACAGGAATAATCCTTGCAGCTGGCTACTGGCTTCACAGGTGTCATTTTCTATCAAGAGGTCTGAACTTCCTTTGTAAGTGTATCTTTTTCAATGACATCATTTTCTTTGTTTGTCAATTTACTAGCACATCATTACTTTCTTAAAGAAAATAGAATGACCAATGTTGTGTGGTAGAATGCTAGAAGCAGCCAACTGACTGGGGTGAATGATTAGCAACTTGTACTCACAATCGTCCTTATTAATCAATATCACATAAAAAAGAAGCAGACTTGTCCACCTTTAATAACAAACTACTCTGCCTCTAATGAATGAAACATTTGCATGATGTTGAAACATGCAGAGATTTGAACTCAAATGATGAGTCCACTTCAGTTGCGTGAAATCAAGTGTCAACCTACCAGCACTTCATTTACATATTATTTATATAAAGCATGCTCTAACTCATGCAGATGTTATGGTAGGGAACCAATAAAATGATAGCATAAAATGACAGCACTTTTGACGCAATGGCTGTACTCATAGAAAAGAATAAAATGTGAAATTATCAAAACATCTTATTTTTTTAAGATGGTAGAATGATGTGATTGTGTAATGTAATTAGTTTCCTAAAGTTACAGATTTAAACGCTGTATCATTGCAGTGTCTGAGATGCTTCTGCACTAGCTGTGTTTTGTATTTTTATTTTTTGGGCAGAGTCAGCAGTATAAAACTAAATTATGACTGTCTTTAAATGGAACATGGAGCATTTGAAACTTTTTTTTTATAACAATACGCATCTAAGTATATCTACTTATACTGAATTGCCATGTGAACAAATTACATCCCCACTTTCAAAAAAGTTGGAATGCTGTGCAAAATTTAAATAAAAGCAAAATGCAATGATGTGCAAATCATTTAAACACCATATTTAATTGGAAATAATGCAAAGACAACAACACAGTCCAAAAAAGTTGGGACCCACCAACAAAAGCTGATAAAGTTACGGAATGCTAAAAAAAAAACCCCGATGGTTAATTGCCAACAGGTCAGTAACATAATTGCATATAAAAAAGTATTTCAGAAGTAAAGATAGTTCCCCATCACCATTTTGTAAAAGACTGTGTGGGCAAGTAGTGCAACAATTCAAGAATAACATTTTTCAACAAAAAATAGCAAAGAACAATTGCTTTTCATCATCTTTGGCACATAATAGCATTAAAAGATTCAGATAATCTGGATACATTTCTGTAAGCAAGAGACAAGGCTGAACCAGTTTGCTGGCCTTGATCTTAAAAAAATAGACATGATTCTTTATTTGAAATCACTGCATGAACTCAGAAACACTTCTGAAAACCATTATCTATTCTATTAATATCTATTGAAAACAATTTGTTGCTGCATCCACAAATGCAAGTTAAAACTCAAAAGTTCAAAGAAGAAACTGTACATAAACTGGATCTAGAAACACTGCCATCTTCTCTGGGCCTGAGCTCGTTTAAAATGAACTGAGGGAACATGGAAAGGTGTCCTGTGGGCCGACAACTCAACATTTGGAATTCTTTTTGGAAATTATGGACACTGTGTACTCCAGTCTAAAAGCTTGTGATCAGTACACAGTATTCACGATGATATAGTGGTGCATTAATGGCTCGAAAAGAATGATTACAGTTTTAGCTTTCATACCAAAAAAAAATGTACATGGGAGCATTTCCACTCCAGCCAAAGGAAGAAAGAAAGTTACTCTGTTGGTAAATATTCTTTAATTTTTTGAGTCTCATGCCTCTGTCACTGTGACTGCTGCCATTGTTAAAGTCTGCCATTAACAAGCTATTTTAAATGCATATTCATATGGAAGAGAAATACATTCTACCTTCTTCCACACTCATGACCTATAAAATGCACATACTGGATTGTGCATCATGCTGGTAGAATTAGTGTGCGAAACTAGACTAGGTAGGATATATTTTTTTTGACAAAAGATATGAAAAAAATCTTTAATGTGTTTTTTTGCTAATGTTCAGTAAATCTTTTCCTACTTAGTGACACTTGCCAAAAACAAAACACATGTGTGAGGAGTATAAGCCAATTCAAGAAATAAATTTATGGTTTAAGATTTTGGCTTAAGTGGACTTAAGTGGAACTGTTAGAGAAAAAGCTCAGTCAGTCAGCTACCGCCTCTCTATCTATTTCCGTAAACTGATCAATTGAAGTGATTGTCCACATTGACACATCTGTTCATACCAACAAGTCCCGATTGTAGAGAGTCAGAAAATACTCAAAACATTTTTAAGGACGCAGTTTGCAAACAAGGACGAAACAGCATTTTGAGGAACAGGTGCTGGAGTCTTACTGAAATGCCAATTTACATTTTTGTGTCAGAAAAACCCTTTGACAACATGTTATTTTAGATTTCAGAATCTCTTTTGATGAGTGCATCCTTTCAAATATGTGTCAGAAGCTCTAAAACCAACCGCTCATGCAATAAAAGTGTGCAAAAAGAGCCATCAGATGTTAAATTTGGTGTTTTGAAATGCTTCTACTGGGTCACATTTGATTGCACATGCTGCAGGCAAAGATCTGTCAAAATGACATGAGTGCCTCAGTATAAAGAACCAAGCCCCTCATAACTGACCTTGTTTACTGAGGATTTAACTGTTAGAGAACTATGCATAGTATTTGTGTATGTAACAATTGTTGCCACGTTTCTGGTGCAATATATGGTTTCAAAACAAGATGCAAGTCATTACAAGGGTACATGATAATCACTGTTTTATCCTTCTGCTGTATTAATGAGAGAGAAGGAGAGACAGAGTGAGAGAGAAAGAGAGAGAGAGAGAGACTAATCCAGTCATTGACAAGGCTCAGAATAATCCTGCCCCCCCATTAATGAAACTCTCTGATCCCCTCCACAGACATAGCTCACTATCAAAGGGGGTCTTTGCTGAGCTGCCAGCCATAGAGGCTTCTTGTGTAGCACCACTGCATGTGCGATGAGGGGGGATGAACTGACTCCAAAGTCCACACCATACTATATGGTTTTATAGCAAGTAAAATACATATCTGATTCCCTTTGGTCCTTCACTGGTTCAGTATAAGAGTATTTCTGTAGAAAGATGTCTACGAACTTCCAATCTTGCAATCAATCAATGCTCAAGTCCCTCATGAAACTGTGAGAAAAGAATGGAATATACCGCATTAGCTGGTGAAATTATTTAACAGTTGTGGTTCTCTCCTTTAGAAGAGCTCCCAGAGGAGGTATTTTACGGCAGGCCTCCTTGACTCTTTAGCTCTACTTCCCCCAAGGACTCACTTTAATGTGCCAATAAAGTCACTGTCTGGAGACTTATATAGAATGTCAAACAGGTGAGACTCAAATTACTTAAAAATGAGTTTCTGAAACTTTGAGGCAACATGTGATTGTTTTTTTTTTTAATTTATGAATATGACAACATATAATGCATACAGTGGCATTTAATACTGGTTTGTGACCAGACATAGTAACGAAAGGCCATTTCTGCCTTCCCAGATGCCATCATGAACACTCACTTCATACAGACAGCTTTAATACCTGATGTACAAAATAATTATCCTAAACCACAAATCTTAATATTGTTGCTATACATTCTTAATTCTGGGAAGGCATATTTGAATATTTTAGCAAGTATACTAGCCATCAACATTTGATGTACAAATGTATGTTTTTCATAGTCTTTTGATCAACAGAATTATGTTTTAATGCTTCAAAAGTTGTTTCATAAACAGCTTTATATAGTGCAGGTCATAAATTTATATATGAATGTACGTCCATAATGCTATCTTTACTTTTATTTCAGCAGCTACCTTCAGTGTCAGCATATCGCTGTTCTCAGAACAAAACCTTGTATTTTTGTCGATTTTTTAGTTTTTGACATATGTTGAAAATGCATGTTGGCCTTTATAGTCTGAACAAATTTGAAGGATGAAGGATGAAAAATGAAGGATGGACCAAAGTAAAAAAAAAAAGAGCCAAAAATGACTTGGGGGGGGGGGGGGGGGAGGAGTCTGGTTGCATTGACTTACATTGAAGGTTATGTATGTTAATGTATGTTTCTCCTTTAAAGTTACCATATTGGAGATATGAGGTTGTGTCCCGACAACAGTGATATGTAAAACTTCTTCAGGCCTGCTGGAAAATAATTCCAAGTGCCTTCTCATGAAGCTGCTTTATAGAATATAATCAAGCATGTAAAGTTGATGTGAAGACAAAAACAGGCTATGTTTAGGTAACTAAAATGAAAGATCATTTTAATGTTTTATGGTAATGAAGAGTGAACTGTTATGCACAATGTTGACAAGAGTAATTCAAAGCTTTGGTTTAGTACAAGTTCAAGCAGATGTTAAGGCATAAAATATATTCATTTGACTGCACAGTGCTTCTGCCATTGCACCAGGATGTGACAGGGACCTTGGTTATTCCCTCTGGTCCCATCAGTATTGTTCATCTTGAATCCTTTAGGCTGAGTCCTCTGAAGCTGTTCAATGATGGTTCTTCCTCTGTATACCACTTTGTCCTTTTCACTTGATAGTGTTGTAGGCTATAAATAAATAAGGTTGAATAAACTGTCACTGTAGAAAGAAAACCTTTCAAAATAGTAACTTTATAACAGAAGAGAAAAAAGTTCTGAAATACATAATATGTTATTGTAACTTAAAAAAAAACTTGAAATGTTTGCTTTTCAGGATTTTTATCACAGTCACTGTATACTTTATATGTATAGTGAAGTGACAATTTGTGCTTGTGAAAATTGAGCTACAACAATATGTGCAAAGAAATTGCAGGACATGAAGTAAACTGTCTGACTACATAATGAGAAGCAAATCTAAAGCGAAGAGAGTAAAAAATAGACTTAGCATATGGACATTTGTCAGTCTCACGCCTGCAGCTAGAAGACTTGTGCTGGACTATTGCACATCTGTGGACTGGCAGAAGTTGGAGGTCAGCCTCAGGGGAGGTCTCTGAGTCTGAGTCTCTAAGAACTCTGAGTCTGGAAAAGTCTGAAAGGAAGAATTGGAAAGTGAAAATGTGTATTTTTGCAGAAAGGCCATTTCTTTTCAAACACACCCCGATGGATTTCATGCAGTGGGGAATCCCACTGGGGAAAACCTGGGGACAAAACTGGCCATCATAGTACTAGGAGAATGAAGAAGAGGTCGAATCTCCAGGGGGCTTCAATCTGAAGCTTTTCAGGCTTCTAGCCAAGCCTAGCTTGTTACAGCAGCTCTCCTTTCTATAGATACTTCAAAAGTGACTGATTTTTTTCCCCACTGTTCTCTCTTTGTGGTGCTAAATTCATCAGATTACATATGAGTGTTTCTCTTTCTGAGTCAGGAGACAGTGTGACCTTCAAAATTTGTGTTTTTCCTGCTCCAGCACACATAAATCAACATAGCTGGTAATCACCAAGCCCCATCTGAACTAAATCGGATATGCAAGAGCAGGAAAAAACAAAAATAATCAGCATATTTAGCCATGTGGCCAATCTCAGGCATGGACTGTGAAACACTCATATGTTGCAGCTGGGGTGTGAATATTTAGAGGGGGAGAGAAAAAGAGAGAAAGAAGGCAAAGAGATAGAAGAAAAACAAAAAGAGAAATCCAATTGGTCTGTAACTGTAAATCTTCCAGAATGTTTAGGGTTCTGTAGGAATGCTTGGAGAGAAGTCAGCTCACATTCACTTTGAACATTTCTCCATATGGGTTTTAGACAGTAACATAATAACAGCATGGCTGAAAATCCACAAATCGTTGCTGTCAGAAGAAAACCTTGTATCACCGTTTTTGGCAGTTTTCAGTTATCAGACATAATTTGAAAGTATCTGTTAGTCTTTACATTGTTTGTAAATTTGATGATGAATGGCCTAAAAGCAATTACCCCAAATTACATGGGAAAAACTCTGGTTCCATTGACTTACATTGAAAGTAAAGTATGTTTTTTCCTTCTCCTGTAAAGTTACTATTTTGGAGATACAAGGTTTTCTTCCGACAGCAGCGAAATGATAAAAGGGCATATAAAAATAAATGTTGGCCTGAAACACTACACCAACATGTTTCTTTCAAGGCTGATGCTCACAATCTTTATTTTTCCATCCATACTATGTGTCCTTTCCTTAAGATTAGAAATGAGCAGATCAGAGGGACAGTGAAGGTGGAGCAGTTTGGAGATAAAGCCAGAGAGGCCAGGTTGAGATAGTTTGGACATGTGTTGAGGAGGAATAGTGGATATATTGGGCGAAGAATGTTGGAGATGGAGCTGCCGGGTAGAAGGAGAAGAGGAAGACCTCAGAGAAGGTTCATGGATGTAGTTAAGGTGGACATGGAGATGGTTGGTGTGAAAGTAGAGGAGGCAGTGGATAGGGCAAGATGGAGGCAGATGATCCACTGTGGAGACCCTTAAAGGGAGCAGCTGAAAGAAGAAGAAGACTATGTGTCCTTTCCTGGTACCACAATGTCCCACAATAACCCTCTCTGCGTTACAGCTGCACACAACTTGTTCGAAGTATTGACACTTAAAAAACGGAATTTTGATGACCTCACTTCTAAGGAAAAAGTCTGCTGTCCTACTGACTGTGCTTCTGATCATGAACTGTGGTGAGTGTTTACTGTTAAGAGAAGCTTTGAAAGTGTGGTTTAAATTGGCAACAATTTGTAGATACATCTTCTCTCTAAAGAAAAGACAGACTCTATACCCTGATTCCAACTGACACTAAAGATAGAACTCCAAACCATAAACAACCAGGATGAGCTTATTCATATTTACTTACCTACACTCCTAAATTAAAGCTCCGTAATGGCTCTGGATGTGCAGTTTTAAGAAAACATTTAACCACTTAAAAATCTTCTAGGAGTCCAGAACAAACTGTGGTGCTTCTTAAAATTTGAAACATATTCTTTTCATTCTTTACAAATACTTAAAAATTATTGTCCAAATGAAAAATTACATCCATCCCCAAAGTAGTACTTTTAATGTAAGTAACTGTAAAGAGATTTCATTCAAAAACATTTTGAAGCATTTCTCTTGGTTTGTTCATCATGACACTTTCAAACAATTTAAAGAGCACCTGCTAGGATGATGCAAAAAAGTGCTTTTTTCCTGCAAAGAATGCCTTTTCCCACCTTTATATTTACTACCTCACACCATATTTCCAACACAACTTGGAAGACTAGGGAAGAAGAGGAATATCTTGTACTTTCTGTTGGACAGTACTTGAAATGCATGTTGTCTGTAATGTTATGTTCAAAATATCATTAATATCATTCTATACTGGTGTCACTCTCTCCGTTCTGGAAGATTTTATTATTAGAATTTCACTTGCATCCTTTATGTGGGACATGAACTCATTTCTGCTTACTGAGTCATAGGAGGAGGGGAATGAAATAAGGAGAGATGAGGAAATAAGTGAGTGCAAAAACTAATTAAGAGCCAGCAATGGGGTCAGGGAGAGGTTGCAGCTGACCTGGTTAAACTCTACGTGTGATGAGGTAATTGTGCTTGATTATGAGTTGGAGATGGATGGCTTATATATCTGCACTCTGATTTAATGCTGCAGTTAATATCTCACAAGCAACTGTTTATGAGATGTTTTATGTAATGGTCAGTGTTCCACTTAGTAGATGGGTGGTGTGGACAAACTTTTATCTATTTACAGGTCTCCAGAGAGCTAATGATGCTGGATGAGTGCATATTATTAGTATGCGTGTTTGGTGAAGTGCGGCACTTTATTTTCCTCTTTACTGATTGGCTCAACACTTCACACAGCAGTGTTTTCAATCGTTCCAAATAATCACACTCCTGCTAAAAGGCACACCAACAAAATTTAATTATTAGCAGTGAGTTTTTTTTAATTCTCTCCTCAATTATTCTCACTTTAAATGGTCATTGGGGGAATTCTGGAGGGCATGACTACTGACTAACTGGCAGATAGGCCATCTGTTCAGCAGACAACAAAATAACAACAAAAGAAAAAGCAAGAGGCATTGTTTTTCATCACTGACAGTCATAATGCCCCTCCCCCCCTTTAAATAGTGTTCACACGTTCTCCAGGGGGCAAAATGACACAATTTAACTCATGCTGTAGCTATAGCTCATTTTTACATTTGCATTTAGTCATTTGGCAGACACTGTTACACATGCTGACTTACACTTACATACAAATGCATTTTACATACTGAGGTGTTAAAATTATACTCACAGTGCCTGGGTACTTATAGCTATCCACAGAGGCAGATGCTTAAAGGAAGGCTCTAAATTAGTATTACTCTATATCATGACTTCACTTACCCCGAAGTATACAAGGTATAAAATCAACTTGCATTTATCCTGTCTCACTCATTTAGTTTCTCATGTCACTTCTCTCCCACCTTCCTCTGAGCCCACTTTCATTTTCATCCTGTAACTAAAATTACACTATACAATATGAAGTGGATTGCAGCAGGCTACCTGATTGTAGCTGTTGGCAAACCTTTTGATGCTAACCATTTATGGTGAGTCTCAGTCTCATACAGTGTCAACCACAATGTAACGATGAGCAAACCGTAACAAGAAGCTTACGTTTGAACTGCCGTGTTAGACTTTGGATTACAAGGATACAAAAGATCTGTTATTGTTATCATGCCCACACTGCCCAATGGTCTGCCCTGCTCAGCTCCTCTTAAATGTTACTGTGTATTCTGCAAAAGTCAGAGGTCTCTCTTTCATTTATTTAGCATCCCATCAAATTGTAAGATATTAATTTTTCAGTGTCAGAAAAAAGCATGAAATAATTAACAGTGAGCAGTCATGGGCTGGAGGTTAGGGAACCAGCCCTGTGATCAGAAGGTTGCCGGTTCGATCCCCTTGGCTGACAGTCCATGACTGAAGTGCCCTTGAACAAGGCACCTAAGCACCAATTACTCCCTGGGTGCTGTGGATAGGGCTGCCCACTGCTCCTGGCAAGTGTGCTCACTGCCCCCTAGTGTGTGTGTGTTAACTAGTGTGCATGTATGTGGGTGTTTCACTACACAGATGGGTTAGATGCAGAGGTCTAATTTCACAGTGTGCAAACACAGTGACAAATGGTTGTAAATTCTATTCTTTCTAAAAATTATGCAAAAGCATCCAGCACAAATGTTAAATTTCCCAGATGTGCATTAATCTTTATCTTATACTAAATTGCACTGCCAGTGGTGAACTGCCATTGGAAGTTCTTTTTAGTCTAGGCTTAGGCTAGATCTGGACCTGAGATACTGAACCTAAAGCACATAGTAGGTAATAGCAAGTAAAGTAAGTAAAATCCAAATGTGTCAGTATTTAATTTGTCCACTTTTTACTTTTGTGTACTCTACTACCACTTTACCCCATCCTTCCAATCTTAAACCAGAATTACAGCTGTGTTCTCAAAACAGAAGCTGGTCCCAAAGCTCTGTCATTCTGTTCCCTTTCAAACAGACACCAACATCCAAACAAGCCAACAGACACCAACTACCCAAACACATCTTAGCTGCCCTGCAGATTTCTTTCTTATGTGCATCTAAAATGGCTAAAGGAGATATTTCTGATGTGATTAAATATACAATAATCCACTGTCATAATTTATAGGAAAGTCAAAGGACAATAAAGTATATTCAATACAACTAAGTGGAATGTTCTGTTATCACCTGATGTCAATCCAACTGAGCAGATATGTCACTCACTGAAGGCAAAAGTGATGGCAAAATACCCCAAAGGATTTGCAAGCAAGCATTAAAAATGACTCTCAGTTTGTCCAATTACTTCTGAGACCTGTAAAATGGTTGTAATTCCTACATCATTCACCCATTTTCGATGTCAATACCTTCAAATTAAAGTTGATGGGATGCACTTTGAGCTCATATTCATTATTTCAAACTCCAATATGCTGTGATAGAAAGCAAAAACAAAATATGTTTTTGACACCCACCTATTTACGGACCTGACTCTGAGTGAAAAAAAAAATAGTTTCTAGACCTGAAATTTAAGACAACATTTTAAAAATCCTTGATGGACTTGATGGTGGCAAGATATATACATAATGGCCGTTTTGACTGGAAATGAAATAAATTCAAGGTTGATTGCTGCATATAGAGCCTGTTTTCCATATGACTTATTGTGTTAGCTGTGTGCTTGCAGACCTAGCTTTATCATGAGTTCCTAAGGATCTTGTCTGAAACATTTCTATGAATTTTGTTGCTTATTGTCTGTGTTTTTGTTTATGTCTCGCTTCAGCCATTATGTCCTCACCAGTGACAAAGATTCAAAATTTTTTATCTTTGATATTTGGCAGTAGGTTTAACTAGTTACTTTGTGCATAAATACATAGAATGTACTTAAGGCTGCCACATTTGAGATACTTGAGTAGATGAAGCTGAAAAACAATTTCTTAGAATTACACCTTAGTAAGTGCTGATGAGGTGCTAGAGTTCCCACTTGCAGTATGAGCCAATAAGAGTTGGTCCTCCAGTGAAGAGCTGGAGCTTTGTTAAAATTTTAAGAGCATAGAGTGGTTCATTAAAAGGATCTTTAAACAGGAGAGTGGGCGAGAAGGCTGTGCCTTTTAGGTTTTAGAAGGGCAATAGGAGAAAATTCTCATAACCTATTTGGGAGCTTTGATTTCTCTGAGCCTCTGGACTCCATAAAATCTTTAACTATCCCGAGACACAAAGATCACTCATGAGAGAGGGTGTTTTCTTGCATTTAAATGCATAAAACCTTTTACGCTTACCTCCTACTGAAGTCTCAGATTCTTTGTTTCTAATAAAATTTTCCATTTTCTTTTGGTTGGGAAGGATAAGAGCAGGCAGTAACAGCCCTACTGTGTATAAATGACATGTTCATGCAAAAGACCTTTACGAATTAAAGTGCAGATAAATAATCAAGACTGTAAAATTTCTCTAAAGTGCAAGTCATTAAATAATCTGGAATGCACATAACCTTACAAATAGTTTCAAAGTTACATGACTTTCAGGAAGTTTCTACCATTTGGTAGACCGTGCTTCCTCTATCGAGTCTGAAAACAGAGGCAACACAGATGAATGAAGAAAAGACAGGCACACAAACAAAAACAAAGGAAGATATTTTTTGGCTCACTGAACCACAACCAAGTAAAGAGTATTGATGCAACAAACAAATAATGAAGGAGCAATTCCAATAAAACCAAGGATAAAAAAGGAGTCTATGGCTGACGCGTGTTCTGATGTCCAAAAAAGAAAAAAGAAATGTCTTCCCCTTGAATTGCGTTTAAAATTGTTATTTTACTTGTTGCAAAACATTCCAAAACTCAATAATCCACTACAGACTCGTGTACACGGTCAGAAAACCGTGCGACTCCACCTCCTTCAGCCCGTGCTCCTTCTCTCATCCCGATCACACGTGTTCCCATGCTGCAACCTGCACTTACATGTTTTAAAGTGACAGGCACCCATTTTAGCTTTGTTTTACAACATTAGAAACTGTTACCTTAAATTATAACCTTAACAAACATAACACAAATGTTTAAATTATTAATCTGGAAATGATCAATTATGCAAATTATAAACATCCAAAATTATTATTCAAACATAAACATTAATATTAACTCCAAAAATATAAAGTAGGAATCTGGCGCCTACATTACCGGCCCCTAATTGTTCTAATAATGTATTGACTTGGAACAATTACCACATTTCTATTAACTTTACTACACATAATATAAACCAGTATATGCATTTGGATGCATTCAGTGCTCTACCACATAACAATGATGCTGTTTACATACACATTAAACGTCCAATACTTTGTAAATCAGCTTTGCAAAGGATATTAAGTCCACTGTCTGTTCACTTCCAAAGGCGAGTGTAGAGAAAAGGTAAGAAAGAAGGAGAGAAATAAAGAAAAGAGCCAGAGGTTACTAGCACATGGCTCGTCGTAGGGGCTCAGTCTTTACCACTTGCCCATTCAGATTCTACAAGCAGACAAATCTTCGTAATGGGTCTCTCCAAGACATTAGTCTTTGTCTTTATCCGGACTCTTCGGACAAGACCCTTCTTGTCTGGAACTGCTTCAATGATCTTTCCCATAATCCATGAGTTTCTTGGAGCACAATCGTCCACAAGAAGAACAACATCTCCTTCTGCAAAGTTTCTTGATGCTGTGGCCCATCGCTGACGTTCCTGGAGTTGAGGTAGGTATTCTTTAATCCATCTCTTCCAAAACAAATTGGACATATATTGGACCTGTTTCCATCTGCGTCGTGAATAAAGATCATTCTGTTCAAACAATCCTGGAGGCAGTGAGGGGTTTGTTTTCAACAACAGGAGATGATTAGGTGTCAGAGCCTCCAAGTCGTTTGGGTCACTGGACGCCTTAGTGATTGGTCGGCTGTTGATGATCGACTCTGCCTCACACAAGACTGTATGAAGACATTCTTCATCCAGAATCTGTTCTCTCACAGTAGAATTCAGTACCTTTCTTACTGATCTGATCAATCTCTCCCATGCTCCACCATGATGTGAAGCAGTGGGAGGGTTGAATGTCCACTTAATTCCATGTTGTTGGAACAGATGCTGAAACGGTGAGGTGTTCCAATCTGCAATGGCTGCCTTTAGCTCACGATTGGCAGCAACGAAATTTGTCCCATTATCCGTGCGAATCTCCTTCACTTGTCCTCTCCGTGCTATGAAACGCCGGATTGTGTTTATGCATGAATCTGTGTCTAATGAAGAAGCCAGCTCGATATGCACTGCACGAACCGCTAGACACGTGAATATTACTCCATATCTCTTTAAGATGGTTCTTCCACGTCTCACCTCAAATGGGCCAAAATAGTCCACACCAACTCGGGTGAAGGGTGGATCATCTGGTAACACTCGATCCTGTGGAAGATCAGCCATTAGTTGTTTCCCAACCTTCCCATGCAAGCGACGACATGTCACACACCTCGCAATAACCTTTCTGATGGCTGCATTGGCGCTTGGGATCCAAAACTTCTGCCGCAATTCAGAGAGCATGTGATTGCGCCCTCCATGCCCAGTCTCTTCGTGTATCTGTTGGAGGACTAGATCAGCAACGTGGAAGTCTCTAGCCAAGATGATAGGCTGCTTAGCAATTTCTGGCATAGCTGCCCGACTCAGCCTCCCACCAACTCGCAACAGATCATCCTGTAATATGGGGTTCAGCTTGTACAAACGGCTACCACGCTTCACACTTTGTCCCTTGCACAGAGCTGAAATCTCTTCTGAAAATTTCCCTTTCTGACAAAACCTGATTATGTCAAGTTCTGCTTGATCCAAGTTTTTTACTGAAATCTGTGTAGGCTTAAAGCTTGCCTTGAAACTGTCAACCTGACTTTGAACCAACTGTCGACCACTGTCTATGCTGTCCTCCGCATTGGTTCCATACAGCTCTTTACGTTTTCGACAGAGACTCCAAAGTAAAACTTTAAGCTTCGTGAACCATGCCACCGTTCTTTTCAACTTCATCCACGATGAGAAGTAGTTTATCAGCCTCTCAAAAGGATCACGATTCTCTTCCACTTCTATCCTGTTTACTGTGACTCTTTTGATCTCTGGATCATCCAAAGTCATTTCTGCATGATTCAATCGAGTATTGGGCCAAAACTCTACTGGACCACAAAGAAAATCTGGCCCAGACACCCAAGTCATGTTCCTCATAAATTCATCCACTCTTTGCCCTCTTGAGGCACAATCAGCTGGATTTTTGTCTGTGCTGACATGTCTCCACTGATCCATATCAGAGCCTTTCAGGATAGCGGAAACTCTGTTTGCCACAAATGTACGGAAACGCGTGGTCTCATTCTGGAGGTACTTGAGCACCACTGTACTGTCCGTCCAAAAAATTGATTCTGCAAGGTTCAGTTGTAGCTCTCTTCTCAGGATACCATCCATCTTAACTGCTACTGTAGCCGCAGTCAATTCCAGACGGGGTATGGTAGGAGGCCTGAGAGGCGCCACTCTGGACTTGTCCATCATGAATGCACATTGTGTCTCGTTGCTTTCGTTACGCAAGAGAAGGTAACTGACCGATCCGTAGGCATCCTCGCTTGCATCTGCAAAATGATGTAATTGCGCAAATACACAATTTCCAAACTCCTTTGGCTTGAAGCATCTCGCTACTGAGAAATGTTCCAAAGCAGGAAGGCTCGTTAACCAACTGGACCATCGCTTCTTCATGTTCTCAGGCAAGTCGTCATCCCATCCAATCTTCAGTCTGCACAATTCCTGCAGGATAGCCTTCGCTGGCAAAACCACAGGTGCCAAAATGCCTAATGGATCATAAACTGACCCAATGACAGAAAGAAGGCCTCTTCTTGTGAATGGGCGATCTCTGATAGTGATTTTAAACTTGAATGTGTCTGACTCAACACACCAATTGAGACCAAGGGCCCTTTCCAATGGAAGTTTGTCATGATCTAAGTCCAAGGTTTTCATTTCAGCTGCCAGTTCAGACCTTGGGATAGAGTCGAGAACCTTCCGTCGGTTGCTCACCCACTTGTTGAGACGGAAGCCTCCATTGGCACAGATTTTTGTGAGATCCTGACACATTGATATAGCTGCCTCCTCAGTAGCAACAGACTTGAGACAGTCATCCACATAAAAATTCTGCAAGACTGTTTGAACAACTTCATCTCTGAATTGTCCACTTTGATCTTCAGCACACTTCCTCAAAGCGAAACTGGCACAACTGGGTGAGGACGTGGCCCCAAACAAATGCACAGTCATCTTGTGCTCGGTCAGTGCTTGACTGCAGTCACCACCTGTCCACCAGAGAAACCTGAGTAAGTCAGAGTCATCATCAGGCACCTTAACCTGGTGGAACATTGCTTCCACGTCTGCCATAATTGCGACGGGTTCTTGTCTGAACCGGATAACCACACCGGTCAAACTGCTGGTTAAGTCCGGACCCTGGAGAAGTTGATCATTCAGGGATGTGCCCTGATAGGATGCTGCACAGTCGAACACGACTCTTAATTTCTGCTTCACAGGGTGATATACAGCATGGTGTGGTATATACCACACCTTCCCTTCCTTGCGTGTCAGTTCGTCATTCGACAATTGCACTGCATATCCCTTCTTAATAAGGTCCTCCATGAAGTCTGTGTACTCTCGTCGGAAGCAGTCCTTCCTGAGCAGTTTACGTCTTAAGCTAAGTGCTCGCTGCTCTGCAATTGGGCGGTTATTTGGCATGTTGACCAATCTGTTCTTCAGAGGTAGACATATAGTGTAGTGGCCATCAGTCAGTTTTGCGGATTCCATAACCATATCCATGAACTGATGGTCCTCTCTTGACATCTCCACTTCATCATATTTTCCTCCCTCTGGAAAATCCACCTTGAACTGTTGAATCCACAGGTTCTCTAAACTGCTCACCGAGATGCGATTTACCATGGCCTCAGCTGGGTTCTTCTTATCTCCATGATAGCAGGTTTCTCTCAAAGGTCCATTCACAGTCCAACCTAGCTTGGTTCTCACAGCGTAAGGTCCATTACCAACACTGCTCACCACCTCCCATGGCTCCATAGCCTTTGGTACATTTGCTCCAATAAGCAATCCAATGTCAGACTCAATTTGAGGCAGATTAATTTTGTTAAGGTAAGGCCACCTTTCCAGATCTTTCTGTTTTGGTATGTTTTCTTTTCCTACAGGTATCACTCTTTGTGTGAAAACTTCTGGAAGATCAATGTACTCATCACCAGAAAAACTACTGACCTCCAAGCCTGCCACCACATAAGTACAGGCAGGTTTCTCTTCATTCATGGTTCTCAGTAGTATGTCGGTTTTCCTTCCACTGAGCTTCAATTTGTCCATTAATGCTTCTGTGCAGAATGTGGCAGAGCTTCCTGGGTCTAAGAAGGCGTATGTCTGCACCACCACGCTTCCCTTCTTGGCTTTGACCTGGACAGGCACTATTGCAAGTGTGCAGTCATCTTCACCGGCCCCAGTTGGCCCACAACTCTCAGACTCTGCAGAAACAAAGGCACTGAAAACTGTTTGACCTTCACTATTTTTAATCTTCTTTTCTGAATCAGCAATTGTGTCCCTTTTTTTAATATGCAGCAGTGTAGGATGAGTTAGAGAGCACACCTGACAGCTCACTTTTGCTTTACAAAATTTACTCATGTGCCCTTGCTTCAAGCAACTGAAGCACAGTCCTTTGCCTTTCAAGAATTCCAGCTTTTCGTTGTGCAGCTTCCCTTTAAGCTTACAACACGCATCTATGATGTGCTCACCACTGCAGAACAGACACGTCTGTGTGTTTAATTTGACAGAACTCGTTCCTTCTTTTGGCTTTGTGTCTTTCTCCTGTTTGTCCAACTGTGTGGCACTTGTGATGAATGACTTCTTCATTATGACCCTTTTCTGATCCTTGTTGTTGTTTTGTTTAATTGTGGATGCTTTAACAGTTGTGATGTCCCTTAAGTCACCAAATACTGGATGAAGTGCAATTCTGGCTTGTTTATTAATGAACTCCACCAAATCCTTAAACTTGACTCTTCTGTCGCTTTGCTCTTGCATACCACACACAACACTTCTCCACCTTTCACGTAACTTGTATGGAAGCTTTGCTATGATGGCTTTCAAGTTTGCAACATTGTTAAGCTCCTCCATGTAACTCACTTCAGCCATGGTGTTAGAACAAGCTGTCAGAAAGAGTGAGAATGCATTTAAAGCTTCTGCATCCTCTGGCTTGATAGGTGTCCAGCTCAAGACCTTGTTCATGTAGGCAACTGCAATTTTGTAGTCATTTCCAAAATGGTCTTTGAGCAGCTGTTTGGCTCTGTGGTAGCCTGCATCTGGCTTCATATGAAGGCAACTCTTTATTAGCTCCTTAGGCTGTCCACTAGTGAACTGCTCTAGGAAATAGAGACGATCCTTAGGGCTTTCAGTGCGGGATTCTACTCCATGCTCAAAGGCACTGACAAATGTGTTGTAATCTAGAGGATCACCACTGAAGGTAGGGATGTCTAAAGGTGGCAACGTCATCATTTTCTGCTGCTTCACCATCAGCTCTGTTATATTGTTCTGTCTTGTCATGACATTGCATAGTGTTTCAACTGTGTGATCACCTGCTGCAAAATTCACTCTAGACTGTTGTGCATGAGTAGTTTGAAAAGGCACAAACTCCCCATGTCCATTTTCTGTATTAGTCCCTGGTGTTTGACTTACAGGCAGTGGGATGAATCCAGAATCAATAGTCATTGTGTGGGCAGGGCTCACCTGTGATGAGCGCTCATTTTCAAAAACTTCTAAAACTCTTAATTTAGCATCAGAGGCAGCAATAGCAGTTTGCAGATCTAGCTGTTCTCTTTTTGCTTTCAATTCAGCTTCCTGCCGCTCTAGATCTTGTTTTTGCTTGAGAGCTGTAGCTTGTGCTAGCAATTCGGCTCTCTCCATTTCAGCTTTGAGGCGTGCTGAGGAAGCAGTGGACACCTTGCTCCCCACAACTGACCCATGCCGTTTGCTCTTGTTGCTTAAAGCAGCAGACACCACGGATACGCTGTCAGAAGGCCGGATGTCTGCATCATAATGTCTAGCCTGTTCTGCGCGCTCCTCGGCTGCTTTAATCCACATCTCCACATGTTGCATAAACCCACAGATACGGCTTGCATTGGGTTCATACCAAAAACTTTGATCCTTCTCAAATTCTTCCTCGTGCATTAACTGTTTCAAGTTATCATTTATCTTACGCAATTCTCCATACAGGTCTTGATAATCCAAACGTAATTTCTGTTTAACTGTGTTCACGTTAGCATCATCTTCCATTAGCCGTTCGAGCTGATTAGCTTGGCTAGTTAGCTGGCCTAGCTTTGCCTTCCTAGATTGAGTTAGCCTGTGCAGTTTTTCCTCAACAGCCTTTTCTGTCATTTTCGGTTGCCTTTTTTCACAAGCTAGTTCTTCAACACCCTTGTCCATTATGGCAAATGTAAACAATCAGCCAAGCAAAATTTTCACTGCTTACCGTGATTCCAAGTGGGCAATTACCCTCAATCCACCTTATGCAGGATATTCCATGCTAACGTGATTCCTCCAGCCAGTCCAATCGTTTCCACAAGCCTCGTATCCTTTTCAATATTTTCTTTTTACACGGAGCAAGAGGTTTTCTGACTAAAATTGAAGGAGCAATTCCAATAAAACCAAGGATAAAAAAGGAGTCTATGGCTGACGCGTGTTCTGATGTCCAAAAAAGAAAAAAGAAATGTCTTCCCCTTGAATTGCGTTTAAAATTGTTATTTTACTTGTTGCAAAACATTCCAAAACTCAATAATCCACTACAGACTCGTGTACACGGTCAGAAAACCGTGCGACTCCACCTCCTTCAGCCCGTGCTCCTTCTCTCATCCCGATCACACGTGTTCCCATGCTGCAACCTGCACTTACATGTTTTAAAGTGACAGGCACCCATTTTAGCTTTGTTTTACAACATTAGAAACTGTTACCTTAAATTATAACCTTAACAAACATAACACAAATGTTTAAATTATTAATCTGGAAATGATCAATTATGCAAATTATAAACATCCAAAATTATTATTCAAACATAAACATTAATATTAACTCCAAAAATATAAAGTAGGAATCTGGCGCCTACAAATAATATGACAGCACTGTAGAAGTGAAGAGGGGTTAGAAATGAAGATGAATTTATAAAAACCTGAACCATTTTTGACCAGAAAACAACAAACACAAAATGAGTGCAGGCAATGTTTGGCTTAAACATAATAATTTTTACAGTATTTAACAAAGCACAGTCACAGCACACTCACCACTCACAGCATGTTAGCAGGACTGGGATGTGGGAATACATATTCACAATACAGAAATAAGAAGTGTCTTCATTCAGTGTGTATTCAGTCCAACTTACAGTTTGTAAAGCCAGTATTCAGAATACACTTGTCATATCTGTAGTGAGCAAAGAGACTGGATGTACTTGTGAGCACACTTTAATGAACAAAACAGACTTGCAGAAACATTAAAAACAAAATAACAAACTACTAAGCTTAACCAACACCTTGAGCAAACCAAACATGGCATACTCACACAACAACTGCACCTAACAAAGCGATGAGTAGACCAGGCAAATGCTAACTAAAACAAAGGGCTTGATAAAGGCTAGAACAAGTGGGGAACACCTGGTAGAGGGAGAAGACAGACTACAGACAGGTGAGGATCCTAGTAGGGAAAGGGGGCAGAATACAAGAGCCAAAACAAAACACAAACACGTGGCTAAAAAGCACATGGCTACAACACAGGGGAAGAAACTGATGAAGACAGGGACAGAGGAAACCCACAGTGACTCCCACAGTTACCTTTTACATTTTAGGAAGACTTTTAGAATGCCCAACAACAAAATAAAACAAAATGCAATATTCAAAAGAAACATCATCACAGCAAACGTGCTCATTAGATGAGCTCTACAGAGAACTTCAATTACACTGGAGTTCATGCCAAAGCCGGAATAGACTGATAAATCAAAGAATTAGCATTCTCAGTGTTACAGAGCTCTTTAGAGAGGTGATCAAATTAATAATTTCCTTGATAGTGGACATGTTTGCATCAGTGTTGTACTGGACATCTGCTCAGGGGATTGTGGGAGCAGCAGTGGACTGAAGCAGGTGGTGAGAGAGGGAAAAAATAATTTTGGAACTTTATTTAAATTATTTTTCATGAAGCATGTTAACAGAATAATAACATGAAAAACAACTGGACATCAGTAACAGTGAGGAACAGTACAAATTAAGTAAAAAATGTTTTCCCCATGTTCCTTAAAAAGATGTAAAAATTTAATCTAAATGTTGTCTTAATATGCTATATTTTCATGTATTGTAATCAAATACAATACAGAATACCTTTAGGACAGTGTACTCAGTATTCAGTATTCAGCCATCACCACTTTTTCAAAGTATTTTGATCAACTCTACATCTTAGCAATGCCTTTTCACACTAAATACTTGTATGGAAACTGAAACTTACAAGGACACTGTTTTTTAATCAAAAGAGCGCTCATTTACAATTATACCAGTAAAAAACCACCTCTTCAATTCAAAGGGATAAAGAAAGGTTGGAAAATTTGAATTGTGACTTCTTTGATTATGACTGTTTATGAAGCCTAAATCACACAAAGGTTATATGTTGACCGCAATGAAAAAACAAAGTACAAGAAAAATGTAGCATGTAGAAAAATATAAAACAATTTTCTAAAAATCTGGGCCGTTTAAAAAATATTTGATCAAGATTAATGATGTATTGTATGCGCAACCTGCACATCACTGCACCAAATGTAATGGCAAACTTTGCTTCCAGCACCTACCATTTATAACCAATTTGGCCCAAAGTGGTGTGAGTGCAAATGTACCAACTTAATCTGCAGGTTTCAATAAAACAGACTGACTAGTTTTAGCAGTGGTTAGAAAAGTGCAGGAAAGGGATATAATCAAAATAACAAAGCAATTCAGAATGTCATTGTATCAGCTTGATAAAGTGCATATGTATTTTATTTACATAAAATCTCCATATTTTTGATGAGTCTGTGAAAGTAACCAAAGAGAAACAAAATAAAAAAAAATAAAACAAACAAATAGCTTGACAACCCTGGAAGACCGAAGAGGGGGGTAGAAATAAAGATGAATTTTCAAAGTAGATAAGGTGGATATGGACTTTAAACTAACTCCATCAAGTTGAGGCTATACTTAAACCTACAGAAGTCTAGCTCACTGTAAATTGTTGATATTCTTCAAAAGCTTTGTTACAAGTACCAAGACAGCAATGAAAATGATACAATTGTGACTTTTGTGACTTACATACATGACTCAAAAGCACTTATGATGAAAAAAGTTACATTTATCGCTCAAAAACAGCCTTCATAGTGAATCTTGAGAAATATCCATCCAATAGCTGTCAAAACTTGTAGATGACACTGCCATAGTTGTTCTAAAAGAGAAGTGAATTCATGTTCTACTTCAATCTAGTTAACTATATAAGAAGCTGTGTAACATTTCTTCTGGCTTTAGGTTGTGCCCCACGTTCTGCTACATTCATAAAGCCAAAGCTTTTTCCACTGCTTTCATAGCAGTTTAAAAAAAGCATCATTCAATTTTTGTGAAAAGAAAATGGAGAGTGTCAGCATCAAGAAGAAAGAGAGAAAGGAGGAGAAAAGAGAATGAGCAGTAAAGTGAGAAAGCTTACAAAAGCTCTTTTGGCAGACGCTGAGGGAAACAAAGCCTGGAGATACTTATTCAGGTGGAGTGGTGTAATTCCAGCTGATACATTCATACATCTGAAACATGACTTCTTAGGCCTCGCTGGCTGACTAAAACTCTTCTAAACTCTTCCTCTCAGGAGTAGAGCTAAATCTTTTATGACAAGAATGTCTGTAGGAGTGAGAAAAAGTTCTTTTAACACATTACAGGAATCATTTCAACAGAGGTTTGAGCTTTAGTGTGGTAACATAAAAACCTATGCCTAAACAGTAGGCAGTACTACAAATGTGACCTTATTTCTCATTTTGCTTTTATTTTTCCTTGGAAATAACAATAATACCTTAGTGTGTACTGAATCTCTAGAGCTGCCACATTCACCTCCAGTTCTGCTCTGCAGTTTGAACTGCTACCTGGCTCAGCACACCTGACCCAGCTTAGGAAGAGCCAGTTAACTGACCTATCCAGTCTATGCCTACACAAGACAGAGGGAATGAAGAACATAATGTCAGTCTGAAATACTAAAATATCTGATGGTTTAAAATTGAGACCAGACTGAACATCCATCTCACTCTCATACTGTGGAGCAGTTACAAAAACCAAAGGTTTGTCTAGTGTACCAGAAAAACAAATCACACAGTGTCCTGCATTTCCTATATTTCAAACTTGAAGTTTTATTTTTGTCTGTGTATTTTGTTGAATTTAAAATGTAAAAATTAATATTTGAATGTGAAATTATAGTCCACAATTCAGTTTACAGTTCATATAGAAATTTAGTGCATTGAGTGCATTAATCATTTATTCTTTATGTGTGAAATATTAAAGAGAATAAAGAGAGTTTCTAAAGCTAGAGTTAAAAATGATTATATTTGTTATATTTTATGTAATATTTGCACATAGTTATAAAGGAAAAGTCACTCATAAACATCAAGCAAGACCTGGTAGACCACGAAAAAACCAAGAAACATTGTGCTTTAAGGACGAATGCTCTTTTATTGAACAGGCAACAAGGGAGAGCTGCAGGTCAGCATTGCTGAAACAGCCAAGATAGCAAGCAGGTCACTTTTAGCCATACACTTTCATTGTAAGCACTAACACTGCACCAGCTACTCCACAGCCCAGAACAGAATAGCACTAACAACATCAACATGCACACATGTGTTAAGCTTCTAACAACAACCTATTACAATAAAGATCTCTCCTACCATGAGCGTGGTGACTATAAGATTGTGAAAATGGAAAAAATGTCCGTTGTGGTGTAAAAAAAAAGGAGATTTGCCAGTTTATTGAATGAAAAATAGAAATCAAGGCAGAAAAATCATGCTAAATATGAAAAGTTTAACAAAAGTAAAAAAAAAAAAATAATATTGAGAGTCTTTAAGGTACCCATCACCCCAGTAAACCTGAGTGTGGAGTCGGGTTCGCTCTTTCTCCCATCTCCCAAGACAAAGAGTTCCTGCTTGTCTCTCCAAGTCCCAACTCTCTGTGGTCCTGCCCGAACTGCCCACTTAAGGTTTTACCAAAAGAATTTATAACAACCCTGCATATCTGAAGTGACCTCCTTCACCCAAACAGCATTAGAGACAAGCACTCATTGTCAGGGCCTACAGAGATGAACGACCCAACTGCACACTTAGGAAACATACATTGTAATACACCTAAGAACATCGTAATACCTGATTTTTATAGTGTGTGTGTGTGTGTGTGTGTGTGTGTGTGTGTGTGTATGATGCACAGACTTATTGGATGTATGTGTGCGTGTGTGTGTGTGTTGGATGTGCAGACTTAATGGAGCCTAAAGTTGTACGTGACATCTCCCCGTTCCTTTGATAGAAACAGCCTTGAACATCATAAAGATAGCCTCCAGGCACAGAAACATCTAATCTAACTAATAACCCCCACCAGACAGATAGTTGTCGTCAATAAGCATCGAAATGTCGTCAATTGGAGTGATAGTCGCTCCTCTAATCTATGTGTGGGTATGTTTTCACGTAGGTATGTGTATGTGTACGTGTGTGTGTGTGTGTGTGTATGTCTGTGTGGGTGTGTTGATGTGTGTGTGTGTATGTGAAAGTGTGTTGGTGTGTGTGTGTCTATGTGAGTGTGTGTGTGTGTGTGTGTGTGTGTATGTGAGTTGGAGTAGAGCCTGACTCTGATAGCTCCCTAGAGCCCAACAACCTTGACCATCACAGATAAGCTCTAGGCACAAAAGAACATCCACACACTGTAGCTTCTGTAATGAGTATATCTCTGATTCTTTAAAAATACCATTTAATAACTTATAGTTGGAAGGGCAAGATCCCCCCAAAAAAATATAGTTTGGTGGTCAAGTTCCCCAGATTGCTTACAGTGACTCCTGATGGCCTCGCTGCAAGGATGGTGCTGCAATATATTTTCTGCGATATGTTTTTATTTTTTTCCTGATGTTGAAAAATGAAAAACTTGTACTTAATTGCTGACTGAAAATTAAATAAAAGAAAGGTGAAATCAGACTTTTGCACAGTACTTTAGTTTTTATAGCAGTGTGGTCCGGCTCTGTAGTGTGGCATTTTAAACTCAATGCTAAGTAGCAACTCAAAATTCCAACATAAACTCATTAAGAAAAATGTGAGTTTTCCCTATGTTCTGTAAAGATTATCCAAGCACGGTCACTACAAGGGAATACATTTGTGGGCGGAGTATGGATAAACCAATTACCTGATGAGGTGGACCAGGTTTGTTGGGGCAGGGAATGGAAAAGGACTAGAAACCCATACAAACCCTGCTTCAAATCATAAGATATGAGCTGCACTACAAACATGTAGTACTGAGCTGCTTTTTCCTGAGTGTTTCTATTGCAGCGTCACTGTTTGTGATTCTCCTTCTCTTAACATTCTGCCTGGCAAAGTCTCTCCTCCCTCTGCTAAAAGCCCATCTAAATCATATTCATTTTGAAGGCTTAAAGGGCACCAAAAGTGCTGCTATTGAATAATGCAAAGAAATTGGTGCTGTGGCGTGTTGGAGAATTGTTTGTGGCTGAAGTAATTTAAAGGAAGCTTTCAAAAGCGATTATGTAACTGCAATGGCAATTTGTCTACATGCTTCTCCCAGCCATCACAACAGATTATCAGCTCTAGAGAGCCTGATGTTAATCACTATCTTTTGTGTTGTTTATATTTTGTCAGAAATTGTTGTAAGAAAATCTTGTAGATAAAACATCCTTAATTAGAAAGTAAGTTAATACAATGAGATTTCATCACAAGTAATTTTGGAGCATTTCTATTTGCTAAATTGTTGGGGTCAAATTGACATCAAATATAACAGATGTCAGTATGTATGAAGATAATGGAAGGGTTTTGGTTGTAGAAAGCAAATGAAAAAGGTGCTTAAGTGCCATAGTGGTTGATTACAGTTTTATGATGAGATGGTCAGTCATATCTCAAATAATGATGGGTCCACATACTAGGAGAAAGTAATGCAGCTGGTATCATGGTGTGGGGCAAACAACCTGGAGACAAAGTAGGAGCAAACAACCTGGTGATACACAAAAAACTGTGGAGATGATTACTGATTTCAGAAAGAAACCCACCCCACTGCCTCCAATAGAAATACACTGCTCCACAGTTAGCAGAGCAGAGTCTTACAAATTCCTGGGCACTACCATTCAGCAGGGTCTCAAATGGGACAGACATAACACTGCAGTTATATAGAAGGTGCAGCAGTGCCTGTATTTTCCACTATCATAATAGAATCCATCATCTCATCTTCTGCTTCTGTCTGGTTCAGCTCTGCATCTTCTCACACCAAGCGTAAACTGCAGTGAATGGTGCAATGTGCAGAGAAAATCATGAGCTGTTGGCCCTCTCGACAACATTTACTAATCTAGGATGAGGAAGATGGCGGGAAAAATCATGACTGAAACCTCACACCCAGTCAGTCTCTCTTCTAGCAGTTTCTATCTTAGTGTTGAAAGCCCTAAAAACTTGGACAAACCCACCACCTCCACAGGTTCTTTCCCCAGGCCATCATTCTCCTAAACAAGGACACTTCTCACATCTCTCCACTGCACTTTACTATACACAATGTGATGCTCATAACCACTACATACTATACTATAATCCTTCTGAACAAGAGCCTCTCCCACTCTCCTCCTACTCTTGTTGCAATATAAACATTTATCAACATGTTTAGATTTACATTTATATTTATTTTTGCTGCTCAATTCCTTTGTCTATATATACTTTAAAACTTCAGTACATTATCAGTACCTTATGTTTCTGTTCTGATCTCACACAACACATCATTTTTACTTGTAAGCTTTCTGTGCTGTCTATTTTCTGTTTGTTTACTGTATCTTTTTCTACATTTATTTTATTGGATTCCTGCACTAAGATAAATGTCTTGTACATCTGGTATGTGACTGATAAATCTTTTGATTGTGATAACCAAGTCAAAAATAATACAGTAACATGATTATAAAATTTGTTATATATTTAGAACTTCATTGTTCTCTTTCCATCTGAGATTGTGAAGTTTAATAAAAAAAGACACATGCTGTCTTCACAGCGAGAGAGGCAGCCAAAAGCTAAGCCATGTATTGTGGTGCATAAATGGTTTTTTGCTCTACTAACAAAGAATTGCATGTTGGTGTTTAAGGGTCTCAGAGGAGCTTTAGGCTTCAAGCTGCTTCACGCCCCCTGAAGAATCAGAACCTAGTGTTCAAATACTACTGGTTGAAATTTGCAAACAGAAATGTTTGAACCAAGGGAACAACTGGGTACAAGAGTGACTAAACTGAAGACATTAAAAACACCTCACATTGAACACTGGTAATGATTCTAGTAAGGAGAAATACAAAAGAATGAGAATAAATTAAGTCTTCAGGATACAGACAATAAATTTGTTCATTCAATTTGTACTGCCTTTGTGAAATGTGATAACATTTGCAAGAGATTTTAGTTAATAGTTTAATACACTACTTCTTCAATTATTTATGCAGTACACTTTCAGAACATAATGTCAACACTAAAGGTCTTAGATGCAGATACAAACACTCATGCACACAAAAACAAACTCCTACCATCTCCACAGGAACAGGTGCTTTATGGTTTGCCTTGAAAATGTCCTTGTGTGCTTTGCATAGCAATGATGGTGAACAGGTATAAATTTGTGCTGAATTTAGAATGATAGTATTCCCAGCTGACCTCTGGGCAGTAAAATTCATAAAGTGCCCGGTCTTTTATAGGTACATTAACTTTTTTTCTCCTCTTTCTCAATTTTGTGGTAATGCCACTACCAGTCTGAGAAAATGGAGTTATCCTCTGTGGAATACTGTTGAGTGATTACATCTCTGACCCAAACAGTATTTAAGATAAAGCAGTATGTCAGTATCATATAGCCCTATATGGGATTTTAATTCATATAGCACACTGCAGTACATCATAAGCAGAAATGAAATCTTTAAAATGTTCTCTTTATATGAGGTATTTTCAACATACAGCAGATGACAGAGGACAAAATAATGTAAACGCCATTCACATTCAACTAAATATGACATGCTAACATGATACAGGTGATTCATATTAGCTTTAATGCCAATTAGCAGTGGATTTCAGCTGTAAACAGTCAGCACTGACTGTCAGACTTGTTTTCAAAGCCACACGAAGTAGCTAAGAGGAGCCAAATAGTTGGTACCCATGTGTCAAAGGGTGGATGTACATCAGGGCACACCAACTAGAAAAGATGAACGTTAGTCTCTGAAGTTGTTAATATTCCACAAAACTATGGCCTTTAAAGGAATAAGCCCCTCTGTGACTCCATGAAAAAAAAAACGTACGTGATAAGCTTCATAAATCTGCAATTCATGACAGAGCTGCTTGTATCCAAGTCCAACAAAACAAAGATGTAAAACCTTGTGTAAAAAGCACAAAACCTGGACCCTTGAACACTTAAGTGACTTTTAATCCCACAAACAGGGAAATTCCACCTCTGCATTTAACCCACCCATGAAGTGAAACATCACAAACACACTAGGGGGCAGTGAGCACACTTGCCCAGAGCGGTGGGCAGCCCTATCCATGGCACCTGGGGAGCAATTGGGGGTTAGGTGTCTTGCTCAATGACACCTCAGTCATGGACTGTTGGTGCTGGGGATTGAACGGGCAACCTTCCATTCACAAGGCCAGGTCCCTAACCTCCAGCCCACAACTGCCCCAATGAAAACAATGTAACAAGAAATAATACAATCCGTCATAATGTGCATGAGGATAACTTCAACTCACAATGTTTATTGACAACTGTTAAATGTTGTTGTAGATCTTTGTTGTTAAGCATGTTCTAGATCTATAATGGTCATCTCATGGGAGTTACCGGGTCTGATTAGTGCCTTGTGTGCTTGTAATAAAGCCTATTTATTGCCCCAGGGCTATTTTACGGTGCAACACTGTTCCTGTAAAACTTCAATGTATATACTGTATATTGGTATGTAGCTAACTATGTTTGTTTTTCATCCAAATTGGTTTGGTCACAGAAGTGCCATCCAGTGCTTGAGCTGTACACTAGGACTCCAGCATGAGTATATACCTGTATATATTTATAAAAATAAAGATTGTCTACACATATTCTTTTGAAGCTCACTTATCTTTTATTTGTGCATTGTAACATGGTTATATGTAACATTTTGACCTCTGCAGTCTTCACCAGGGAAAAACACCAGTGCTAAAGTTACAGCAGCTACAGAATGGATGATAACATTCATCTTATTGACTTTGTAGGTGTATTTGTGTGTAGCAACATCAATAACTGAATATCTAGAAATTACACAGCTCATAAACATAACACTTACAAAAGGTTGTAGCTTTACATTGACCTTGGCTGTTCAAAAGACCCACATGAAAAAAATAAGTGTACAGGGGCATGAAGTGACATGACAAGGCTTCCTGTCCATTAGAAGTCATGTGATTAAAATATAACAAGCATTTTAAATAGAACCTGTTGACATACATATTATCTATACAATAATAATATAAAATCATGAATAATAAGATGAATATCTAGCCAAAAACAGCAACATCAATAAAAACTTACACATAAATTTAACTTATAATGAACTGGACGTATAGGGCCTAGTATAGAAAATATTTGATATCCAATTCTTCATTGAGCCCACTGGTCAAAATTGTGTACAAATTATATTTCCAATAATGTAAGAAGATTTCATTCAACAACTTTCATTCTTAATGTATCTGTGTGCACTAATGTTACAAGTTACACAAAATAAAATGCAATTGGAGCTATGTTCTACATTATGGTATCCGATTAGGTCACAGACACATACTCTAAAGAACAATTACCCCAGAACAATCTGTACCCTGGGTGAGCATGTTTTTCTGCTTCCCATTACACAATATAACTGTAAAAGTAAACTGAGCTCTTGTTAGCCTGTGTGGTCACATAATTTCTCACTCAATTCTAACACTGACAGTAAACGGAAGATCTTAAAGTTCTGGTTTCCCTTTTACTCTGCCATTGAACTTATGTGAAGAGTCACAGATAGAGCTTCTGGCTATATAGTTTTTATTTATTTATTTATTTTTATCCCCATACATTCCACTAAAATGAACTACAAAGAAATTTCTTTTTTTGTCTCTTCCCACTGGGCTGCTACGTGTGTTGTAGGCCGTTGGGAGTGTGAGAAAAAGAGAATAACATTTGTGTTTCCAAGGTAGTTGCACATAAAAAGTGCTCACATGTGGACATGAATGTCAGAGCAAGCCGGGAATTTAGTTCACACGGGGAGAACATGCAAACTCCACACAGAAAGGATCCTGGCTGCCCAGCCGGGGAATCGAACCCAGGCCCTCCTTGCTGTGAGGTGACAGCACTTCATTTGCTTCCAAAACTTATAAAATAAAGTTGGACTAAGACTGTAATCTCATAATAATCAATAATATTTTTAGGCTGTATGTTATTTAATGTTATATTTTGCAAAGTATATTAGTATTAAATGTTTAATAAGGGTGTTTAATAAAGGATCACATAGATCCATATGTTTACAGACATGTGCAAATCCACAAGAGCAGCAAATCAAATAATTAGTAGTAGAAGAACTACAAGTCATTGATCCATGTACTCTGCCATCTGGATAGGATGTGTGTGGTATATCTACAGCAATTAATAATGTTCAGTGCATGGAAAAATAACAGATCTAATTTAATTGCTGGAATAATTGTTTGAATAACAGAAGCTATGATGGATAGCAGCACTGCTGTGAAATATAAAGATGAAGTATGCAGAATGACCCTTTTACACAGCAACACATCTCTACCTGTTACATGCAAACACACACACACACACACACACACACACACACACACATATTATGAAATATGACATCCCAGTACAATAGAAATTGTAGCCTCTCTCAGTGTTACAGCAGCTACTGTATGGATATGATTATTTCTCTTATTGACTTTGTGGGTGCCTTTGTCCACGGCAACATCAATAAATGAATAACTGGAAATAGCACAGCTCATAAAAATAACTCATGGTACAAATTGTAACTTTACATTCATCTCAGTGGCTTAAACAGAAATGTCAACCGAATTACAACTCCAGCTTAGATGTTGTGCAACATTGCAACACTTATCAAAGGGCAAACCCCATAGTAACTCCCCCCTTATTGGTTCATGCCAACATGCCTTCTGTTCAGCAGGAGTGCAGGTTCTGTGTTTATCCTAGTTCCTCACTGCTCTGTTTTCAGTTCCTATGTTGTACATTCTTGCGCATTTTGACCTTGCTTGTCTGTTTCCGAGTTTACAAGTATAGATTCATCCTTGGATGCTGTGAACATCCTGAAAAACTGTACTAGACACTTATGTTTACCTCCTCTAGCTCCCCTTCATTATAACGGTGAAGGGTTTCTTTTTTTTACAGTCTTTTACAGTATACACTTGCATGTCACAAATTAAACCTCTGTTTTCTGCGTTTTAATGTTACATATTATTTAGCGAAATTGTGCTTATGTTGATGTGTTTAAGAGTGGTTTGATGAACAAGTCAAACACATTCTATGATCTCCTCTGTCCTTTCAATCTAAGCACCATTCTTAATTTATGGAATTTTCATTCAAATCTGTGGTCCACAGTTGAATGTTGCCTTCATAGAGCTTAAGGTAAAGACAATAATCAATCTCTGCTATAAAACTGGGCCCTGCAGAGCTAAGGTTTAACTTAATACTGTGTTTATTTGATTTTATTCTTTTATTCATTTCCATCTGCATCATAACATGCATTTTGAGCTCTTTTTTTGAGCTCACTTTTTGCAGTTCTACTGCAAAGCTAAAAAATGAATGACTGATTATTATTATTAATGACTGAGAAAAGTTTCACATTTTCACATTCTCACATTCTCATTTTTCATTTTTCTTCTTTAACTGAAGGATTTCCTTACAAAACACATTATAGACTACTTTCAAGAATTTTTTTTTTCTTGCTTGTGACATGTCATTGGGGAACTTTACACATACAGGAAATATCAGTGCTATGGTAATGTTATATTAATGTTATATTATGATGTTATTTTAAAAAAAATTAGAATCCAAGTTGTTATGATTTGATTTTCAGCATTTTGAAATGAAACAAAATTTCATAAAACAACATTTTGACTCAACGTTCATTAGTTTGTTAGTATATACACTGTTCAAAAAAATAAAGGGAACACTAAAATAACACATCCTAGATCTGAATGAATGAAATATTCTCATTGAATACTTTGTTCTGTACAAATTTGAATGTGCTGACAACAAAATCCCACAAAAATCATCAATGGAAATCAAATTTATTAACCAATGGAGGCCTGGATTTGGAGTCACACATAAAATTAAAGTGGCGGAGGTAGCGGTCCTGCTGCTGGGTTGTTGCCCGCCTATGGCCTCCTCCTCGTCTCCTGGTGTACTGGCCTGTCCCCTGGTAGCGCCTCCAACCTCTGGACACTACGCTGACAGACACAGCAAACCTTCTTGCCACAGCTTGCATTGATGTGCCATCCTGGATGAGCTGCACTACCTGAGCCACTTGTGTGGGTTGTAGAGTCTGTCTCATGCTACCACGAGTGTGAAAGCACCACCAACATTCAAAAGTGACCAAAACATCAGCCTGAAAGCAGAAAGGTACTGAGAAGTGGTCTGTGGTCCCCACCTGCAGAACCATTCCATTATTGAGTGTGTCTTGCTATTTGCCAATAATTTCCACCTGTTGTCTATTCCATTTGCACAACAGCATGTGAAATTGATTGTCAATCAGTGTTGCTTCCTAAGTGGACAGTTTGATTTCACAGAAGTTTGATTTACTTGGAGTTATATTGTGTTGTTTAAGTGTTCCCTTTATTTTTTTGAGCAGTGTATAATATAATGCTACCACAGAATGCTAACAACAACATTATTGCTTGATTTGAATATGGACATTTCAGTTACTTTTAAAGTGAGGAACTGAATGTGTTAGTACTATGGAGATCACATCAGTGAGTACTTTGGTTACAGAGGACAATCAAGCACATAGAAGCCTTTTAGTCATTAGTGAAGTGTCGGAGCTTGAATTTGATGGACCCACTACTGTGTAAGAGTGTGCAGCACTTTTTAATGGCACCGTACTTGAGCTGGTTTCTGTCATTCATTAAGTCTTGTAGCAGTGAATTTATATATATAAAATGTAAAATTTTGAGGACAGAGAGTATATATATATATATGTTAAAGTGGCCTATATATATATATATATATATATATATATATATATATATCGTTTTCTATTTAATCAGGTCCACTTATATAGGGGCATTTTGTAGTTTCTACAATTACAGACTGTAGTCCCCCACAAAGTAAGTATTAAATATTGGGTGATGGATCATTCTCAGCAATGCAGTGACACTGAAAATCATGTGCCAATCATGAGACAGAGTGAAATAAGATTACAGAAACATGATTCAGGCTGACCTCTAGTCAGTGATGCAGTAATTTCTTGTACTAACCATAAATGTTTTTAGTGTGCTTACTATACACAAATTAATATTCTCATAAGGTGGATGCTCAAACTTCCATTTATACAACCATAGGATAGAAATTAACCTATGTAAGTAAGTTATAGCTGAGTTACAATAACTTATAAAGCAGAATTTAAAAAAAATCCTGAATAATTCACTCCATGAGATGTCAACATGTGGTTGTGGAGTCATTCAGTGGTTTGATATGAAATGCTTAATTGTAGGGAAATGTACCAACTCTTTATGGTGGTGATGATAGGAACCAGGGGTCACCTTGTCCGCCACACAAACATAGCCATTTTAGTTGCTACTCAAAACCACCCATTAACCTATACATGTGTTTTCAGAGGCATTAAATTCTTCAGATGTCTCCACTATCACCTCCACTTTGAACATTTCTGAATAGCTAGGTTTCTCTAGAACAGGGCATTTTGCAACAAATCACTCTGAACGACTGTCAACAACGCAACCATTTAATTCTACAGATTTTTTTAAGGGAGTTCCCCTTTAAGTTTTAACTGTCTCAAGCACTGCTCACTCGATGTCTCTCCCTCTAAATATTTCTGCTTTATCTTCTAAACTCGTGTGAGTGAAGCATCAAATCTGGCCTATGATGTGAAGCCACAAGCTTGCTAGCCAGCAAACAAACAACCCCACACATCACAAAGCCTGAATGGTTTGTGATGTTGGGACACTCCAGCACCATTCACTTGACTTCACATGCTCAAATTTCATGTTCTTATTTGGAAGCTTGAAACATTTGTCTACTCAGTCAGTAAAGTGACCTTTTCTTTATGCTAGGGAATATCTGAATAGTCAAGATAATATTTGATTGAAAATTATTAAGATACATTTTTTAATGTAAAATATTCAATAGTTGTAGCCCTACATCTGACTATTCCTGCAATCTCCCAAACCCAAAACACATCAGTACGCATACACTCATATCAAAAGTTTGTGTGCCCCTGGCCAAGTGAGGTTTTGTTGCTTTCTTTCCAACAAAACTTCTGCACATCAAAAGCATGAAATAAATATTGAAAGAAAATAAATAAAAAGGAAAAAGTAACCAGATAACATGTTACTGTTTTTTTAGGATTCTGTTTCTTCTGTTTATAGTTATTTGTTATTTAGTATCATTGGCCTATTATCACTTTGACAAACATAAAGAGATGTGTTTATTAGTGTTGTTCATTGATGTTTTAAGCAAAACACATATTCTGATTCTGCAATCTCTCCCTTTACAACACCAATGTGTTTTTCAGAAGCTTATCTTCTCTTTGCACTTCACTCTTGCATCCTTCAAGGCCTCCTTTTCCTTTTCTCCTCGGCCTTCTTTTGCATTTTGAGCTTCTTTGCGTTCTTCTTTTGGATCTTCTTCTCATTCTTGTCTTTCTTCCTTACTCATGTTCTCACTTGGGATTCTGCTCATGCGATTTTGCAGCTACTGCATCAGCTTTTGTTTCTGAATGACCACAAGAGGAATCTGAGGATCCTGTCCTCATTCTCCTTAATCGCAGCTACTGGACCCCTTATCAGCTCAAGCTCCAGCTCCTTTATCATCTGCTTCATAACAAACTTGTACTTGACATTCACCTCCAGATTTTTGGAGTGGATCTCATCCAATAATTCCAGATCTTCTCCACCTCTTTCTTTTCTGCTTCCCACATCTTTCTCATCTTCTCTGTCTCTTCCTCTTTCATTAGGAGCTGAAGCTGCTCATTCAGCTCTAAAAGCTGCTGGATGCATTTCTTCATCTGGGCTTCTAGATGTTCTTTCTCCAGTGCCTCAGCAGCTTTTCTTATCTTTTCTGCCTGCTCTCTTTCTTTGTGTCTGTCCATCCTCTTAATTACCAGCAGGTGGTTCAGATGCCTTATGTGATCCTGAAGCCTCCTCTATGCGCTTGGATTCTGTCTTCATCAAGACAAGAGACTCTATATCAGTTCTTATGTTCTCCATATTATCACCACTTTTATTTTCACAATTCTAGTCGGAACACAACAAAGTAAAGATCGTTAGTTTGAAGAAATCCTCAAATACAACATGCAATATTTATTACGATTGTACAAAAGAGTGACCTTCCACTGCAATACAAAATTCAGAAGTGAAGAATTGATCTTCCAAATTGCACACTAGCAACCTAAACAGTGTAAAAAATAACTCATTAGTGTCGTAAGTGAAGTACAGAAGTGTGTGGTTTGGGACGCGTTAGATCAGCCAGTGAGATGTGATCAGCAGCTCCAAGGGCTAATTATAACATCGCTGTGCTGCACATTAACTGCTCAGTAATCATCTCCAAGCAAATGTTAGAGGTAATTTTTTGATCAAGGAATATTTACTGATTTAAACTGATGCATTTATTGAGTCAAATTAAGGCATTTATTGAGGTGAGCTGGTGTTGACTTCGTATTTGTCAACTTTTGAAATTCATTCTACATTTAAGGCACCTCAGTGTAACTGCAGTATCATTTAAGGTGGAACTGAAAACTCAAATGAGAAGCTGGTGGGTAAGAAACTAACTTGAGCTTGACATATATGCATTGTATAACACTTATTGAGAAGCTTTTCCTGCAGTTAAACATTGTTCACTCACCCAGTGCAGACACACTCAGGCTTCCTCAATACAAGTGGACTCGGGGGCCTCAATAGGGGTATTGATTGTAAGTTAACATAGTTTTCATGCTGTTACCATGAGCGACAGGCCAAGTTTCCTTACAAACTTGACTTTCTAGTTACTGTTATTGTTGTTGTTGTTTTCTATTTTTAACATATATATTTTGATTTTTTAAAGTTGTCTTATGATCAAAATATATAAAACCTATTAAAATAATCATACAAATGATCATATTTATCATGTTTGAATATCTACATTATGTTGATTCAGTTAAAATTTCGCAATGATTTATTAGTATTTTGCTAACAACCGTTTAACATTAAAAGTTTTTTTCAACTTTTTTAATGTTGAAACAACAACTGTCATTATTTCAAACACATTTCAACCTTGAAGGTCGGTAATCTGTGAGCTGGGTTGGAGAAAATCTCGGGGGAATAGATAGAACAGATAGAGGGAGAGAAAGAAAGAGGAGAGAGAGAGAGAGAGAGAGAGAGAGAGACAGACAGACAGACAGACAGAGAGAGAGAGAGAGAGAGAGAGAGAGAGAGAGAGAGAGAGACTTGTGACACAATATAGAGTCAGTTAATGTTGGTGAAAATGCTCATTACTTGACAAAAGAAAAACAAACCATAAACAGAGGAGAGCTTTCCTCTCGACGACCCCGGACATTTAAATAAAGACGTATATTAAATTACAGTAAAATTCACGCACAGTAACGATACATTAAAGCAGTAAGAAATGACATTCAGTGAGCTCAACGCTACGCATTTCGGAGGGCGTTTTAGGTGCTGATGACGTAACCCACGGGGCAGGGTATGAAACTGACAGCCTGCGGGGTTTTCGAGGAGAGCTGCTGCTGCACCTCACGCGCAGGAGACGCTGGAGCTCGCAGGAGCCTGAGCGCGCACAGAGCACAGAGCCCTGTCACAGCGCGCACACACACACGGCTCTCTCCGTGGCGTCTAAGCGGCGTCCGCCCTCAAAGGATTCCGAAGATCGAGGATGAGCGCCGTCGGAGCGCTGAGCCGGTTCATGGGTCTGATAAAGTCAGGCACGGCTTCAGCGCTCGAGAGGAGTGCGTGCTGCGTTTCTCCGAGACAGTCAGACCGAGCGGGCGAGTAAACAGACGCGTCCTCATCTTCACCCTGATAACGAAGCGGAGCTGCTCTTTCTCTCTCTCTCTCTCTCTCTCTCTCTCTCTCTCTCTCTCGCCCTCTCTCTCTCTCTCTCTCGCCCTCTCTCTCTCTCTCTCGCCCTCTCTCTCTCTCTCTCTCTCTCGCCCTCTCTCTCTCTCTCTCTCTCTCGGCTGGACTACGCGCATCTGTAACTTTTTATCCTCTGTCTGATGAGCGCTGCGGTCAGAGCTGATGGAACAGGTACCTCCACAGAGGCTCGTGTGAATATGATGCAGCGACTCGCTCTTGCTCTTGCCCGACGTCGGACTCTGGTCTCTTCGCTGCAGCGCTTGTAACTTTGTGCGATCATCACGTTAAACATTCAGCAGCTGCTCGGAACGTTTGAGAGACGGTAAAGTTTTCGAGCGCAGATTGTGTCCGTCCTGTCCAGTAGGTTCTCAACGTAAGTGGAGTTGTGTCCTCTTTGTCCTTTTTCTGTTCCTCGTTTTTTTCGCCTCGGGTCTGGAGTGATGGGCGCCAAGTGAACGAGTGGACATGCAGCCTGTCCGGGTGGCGTGGGCGCTCGCAGCAGCAGCTGCTGCCCTTTCCCTTCTGGCGTTGTTTCAGGCACATTTTCTACGAGAAGGTAAAGTCTGTGTGAACCTGCCTCTGTTTACAGTCTGGGTTGAACACACAAAATACTGAGCATGGCTTAGCAATATAAGCCATTGTCATTAACCTTTAAGTAATGAATAAATCAGGGTCAGACTGGACACTTTTCCTCCTATAACCTGAATTTAAATCCTACAGCAAAATCCCTATTGCTGATTTTATATTCATAGGCTCTCAGAAATAATGGTATGAAGCTATCACTGGGGCAGTACCCCTCATGCCAATGGGGTGGTACCTTCAAGGGTGCATGTCAGTACCTATATACAGGGAACATAATTGTATGAATAATCCATTGAGATTATATTTTCTATGATGTATTGACTCCACACACCCTGTCTTGTCTCTAGGCCTTTTATTTTATTGCTCTGTTTTAAAACATTAGGTTATGAAAATGTCCAAATATGTACTTTTCACTTGGGAAAAACATATTCAAGGTACACAACCTTAAAACCACTGTTGTACCTTTGAGGGTACATTTACATTCTTTGTACCTTGATGAACAAAAAATGTACCTGCACAGCACCTTAATTTCCAACAGTGTAGTGTGGAATTCATTTATACCCAGTTTGACTTCAGCATTCTGCTGCGTGGCCGTTTTCTTCTGAGGGTTGCTAAATTGTACTGAAATTGCATTGAACGTAGTGCTGCAATATAAATAATCTCTGTTAATAATTTAATGTTACTCAGTTGTCATAGCAGAACAGTGCACTTAGTGTAAGGCTTGTGAAAGAAAGGAGGGACAAGCAGCAACATTGCTGTATCTAGATGGGGTAGGGAGGTCTAGACGAAGGGTAAATGTCAACAGGTTTGAATATATATTGCTTGTCTTAGGTAAGTCTGTGTTGGCTTTGCTGTTTGTGCACACCCTGACAATGCAATGTCTAAAAGACTGCCTTAAATCCTCCCTCTGACCGTCCTTTGAATAGCACACATATATTGATACAAGTTCTACATCAAAGATTTCCCTGGTAAGATTGTTTGAAGGACTATTGAACGTAAGAAGCTCAAGTGAGCTTGAAATCATCGCAAAGAAAAGTGCAGTAGAGCAAAGACAGCATGATTGCAGGTAATCAATACACGTTACACTGACCATTACACATATGCTTCCCTGTATAATGGTAGAATAGTAATGTAAGGCATCTTATGAGATCATAGACTTCAGATATGTTCAGCTCAAAAGTGATGACTCAAAGTTATTATCTAACAGTAGGTTTGTGAAAGATTCTCCTCTGTGTGGGTTCATTTTCTATTAGTAGGGCTTTCACTGATTTTCGTTCCATCCAGCCTCATGAGCACTGCGTGGCAGAAACAGCTGACCGCAAATCGCCCCTATCATCATAATGACTGCTCTGTAAACTTTAATGGCCTCAAGATTTATATTGAAAAGCCTTTTGCATGTTGCATATAACAGGGATCAGGTGGGCTATGGAAAAGCCACTGAAGGTAATTGCTCAAGAGGCATAAGTAAGCTTACAGGTCTGCACTGGCTTACTTCCATGGTTAAAAAAAAAACAACAACACACATTGGCTTGGTTGCCACAGTAACAGGGCTTTTATTGAAGATAATTGGAGAATGCATGGCTTTGCTTTTCATAAAGTCAGAGGACACAAACGGAGAGCTCTGGCAGACTGATAGTTGGTATCTGCCAAAACACTTTTCATTTTGCTCATGCTGGGTGATGCTGGGTGGGGAAGCTGGTGGGCTTGTTTGGCTCACATTTTTTAAAAGTCCTGTCTTTTTTGTGAAATCATTTTAGCGCATTAAAGATGTTTCATTTGTTCAGTAATTTTTTTTCGATTGTAACCGATTGACTGCTTTTTTAGTCACATGCAGGGATGTCACCAGATGTTCATGGAAGGAGGCTAAGCCTGTTCTAGGTCTGGGGGCATGATCCTCCATGAGAATTTTTTAAAGGCCCCAAAATGTTTAACATTTAGAGTGGCAACAGCCAGAAAATTTATGCAAAGTGGCTTTTTGGTCATGTTGACACTTAGCAGATGTGTCTGCTTGTGGTTTGTATTAAGCATAAAGCTAATATGACATAAACACTATCAGTCTGCTTACAACAAGCACAGATCAAGCAAAAGCACTGAAGTCAAGCAATGCTATCTCTTAGTTTTAAAAAATATTATTCAAACACACAGATAGATATAGATGACTTCAGTCTCAGCAGTTGGTGCCATCAGGAAGAGTGTGGTTTGCTCTGTAGGCATGTTTAATAAACTAGGTGACAGAAGTGCATGCTCATAGTGATACATATTATATTTTGTCAGTTAAATTCAGCATTAATTTTAACTAAAAACTTGAACAACTCTCCCTCGCTTTCTTCTTGATCACTAACCTCCATCAGTCCTGTTTGTCTCCTTCAGCTTCTTTCTCTCCTTCTTTCCCTTCCTTCCTAATACACTCAGATTTAAAAGAATTCAAGGAAATAATGTGAGGTGAATCAAACAATATTTGATTATGTAAGATATAAAAATTGAGGGATATAAAATTACATTATGATCAACAATATATGACCTTTAAACTGACATTAACTCACCATGAACAGTATATGACTACAACTGGTATCATTGTTTGTGAATACTGAGAAGAAATATAAAAACAAAGAATATAAAGAGCTGTCAATAATGTTATTGTCATCTATGTTGCTCATTTTCTGTAAATGGGGAAAATTTGGGGGCAGTCGTGGGCTGGAGGTTAGGGAACCAGCACTGTGGCCGGAAGGTTGCTGAAGTGTCCTTGAGCAAGGCACCTAACCCCCAATTGCTCCCGAGGTGCCGTGGATAGGGCTGCCCACTGCTCCGGGCAAGTGTGCTCACTGCTCCCTAGTGTGTGTGTACACTAGCATGCATGTATGTGGGTGTTTCATTACACGGATGGGTTATATGCAGAGGTCTAATTTCACAGTGTGCAAACACAGTGACAAATTTTTGTGAATTCTATTCTAAATTCTTTGACAGCTAGCTATCTATTGTTAGTGCTTGGCTAAACCCTTTTACATCAGATTAACTCAAAATCAGCTAAGAAGCAACCAAGTAAAATCCCAAAAGCTAGCTATACTGACCATGATAAAAGTTGTAGGTGGGTATCTTCACTTTGTAACTATTTACTGTTTCACTCTGTATATTATAGATTTTGAATAAGGTGCATCTAGTGAACTTTTAGCCATAATCCTGTCTTCACCTTCAGCAGGCTTATGTTTCTTTGAAGAGACATTTATTATAATAAATAATTATTAATTATTAACATTTATTATAATATAACACTAAAGCACTTCTAAAACTGCCTAGCAACGGCCACATATGATGATATACTGGTATGGTGGGACAATAGATGTCACTTTTGTTGACTTTTGGAATTGATTTACCTAAACTGCCATTAGGTACGTTGGATTTTTGCATGTATACTGTATGTATATCTTTTGGTGTCACAGTAGCTGTAAAAACTATTTTAGTTTATAAATATTTCATAGTTGATTTAAATCTATGTTTAAGTCTAAATCTTATCCTTACACTTAGAAATCAATTTGGTAAAATTTAATGTGAATGATATCTACATGGCGAAATTCTAAAACAAACAGAAGGATTTAGTGGTATATTTAAAAAGCAATACTTGAGTATTTCTGAACAGAAGATATCAAAATAAAAAGTAAATGCCATTGCTCCATATTTATTAAGAATTTCCAAGCAAGCACAATGATCTAAGATCAGGATTCATCAGTTCATGTAAGTTTATTCAGTGTTGTATAACAGCTGTAATCTGAGCCACACAGCAACATTCTTACTTTGAGAAGTTCAATAATTATGGGCCATTGTACAGACATATTGGACAAATATGTGCGAAAAGAATTGACCCCACCCTTTCTGTAATGGTTAGTAATGTGGTTGAGGATGTGCCTGGAGCTGCAATTATTTTCATGTATTCTTTAATGTTGTTAAAAAATAAGCTCATGTCATCACATTTGTTGGCTTTTGCTTTTTTACCAATTCTGACTAGTGAATGTTTTAAATGAAAGTGTTAAAAAAGAAAAAAAAAGTGTTCGGTTTTTAGTTTGAGGACATCAAAATCATTCACAGGACTAATATGGCTGATTGTTAAATAGGCGTATATCTTATAACCTCAACATTTATTGGCAATCATACTTCATACCAGTGTAATAAATGTACACCACTTTAGTAGAAGGGCATCAAATTCCTTCATGAACCATATAAACATACTTCTTAACAGGTAGGCATTGCAAAAAATAACATAAACATATCATTTTTAAAACATTTAAATTGTAGAAAATTATAAAAAACACACTTTACATGTGTGTTCCTCTTTGTCGTTTGCAATGATATAACTACCTAACTGGAGTCATCAGTCATATGGCAAGAAAAGCTTCATCACATTAAACAGTCTACCAATAACATGGGAGAGGGGTCTTTTCATTCATATTGCCACTTACGTCAGTATAATGTCCTCTTTTGAATACTTACATAAACTGCTCATAAACACTCAAAGCTGTAAATATTAGGGTAAATATTAAGGTTTACATGTTTAAATACATTTATTGCTAATGCATCTGTCATGAAATATCTGTATAGCCTTTAAATAACATATTACAATAGACTGTAAATCTGGAGCACAAGCCCCAGTTATTACAGTGACAGTGATTTCTCTTTTTAATGCCTTCAGGCTCCATCAGTACAGTCCACTATAAGAAATAATGGCAACTGCCAGCTTTTACTACAGTAACAACAACAAAAATGCTGTCAAATAATGTAGATATCCTGGATATAGCCATATTTTAAGCAATAATAAACAGAGGATGGTTGGCTATTAAGCAAATTAGGCAAAGTCTAATTTTCTAATAAAATTACAGCTTTGAAGTTGAGGGAAGGTTTAAGTAGACTTTACTGTTCAAAAAAGGTAGAAGGTGCAGATGATAAAATATGAAATGACCAGTGCTCAGTGGGTCAGAGTGATACAGATTCAAAAAAATATTTCACAGTGGGAGTAAAAATTAAGTTAAAGTAAACCATGTTCATCTCAAATAATACAAAAAAACAAGACTCTCCATCTTTGAGGAGGTATAAAAAGCCTTTATTAACACAGCACTTACTTCACTTTTATAATTCCCAGTGTGGAACTAATCCTTTTAATACTATATTTAATACTTTAGTAAATACTAAAGATATTGTATGTTTTATTTTCTTCAGGTGTTTTTTTCAGGTTTCACACATCATCTGATTTTTCATCAGAAATTAAGGAGCCATATATCTACTTGATTAATTAAATACACGTGCCTAACTTCTAATATGTAGCAGGACAATTACACATAAAAACAACAACAACATCAAAGTAGCAACGCATCAGGAAGAAGGCACATATAAACATATGTATTCAGGGAAATTATTAGTGTCTGGTTGATATGAGCAATAGAAAAGTTATTTTAACAATAATCAGCAAAAAAAGGTGCAATCAAAATTAGTTATGGCGAGTAGGACTTGATTTAAGACACTTGGTGTAAGACCTGAATGAGAACCGTAAACACAATATTCCAGGCAGCATTATAAAATAAATGCAAGAATATGCCATACATTGCACTATTAATAAATGCAAGAATATGCCTTACATTCCACTATTAATAAATGCAAGAATATGCCTTACATTCCACTATTAATAAATGGAAGTATACAAGCTTCAGTTCACAACTCCTCTCAGTCATCATGTAACTCCTTAAACCACAGGGCAGTTAAAGTTTTATTACACACTCTATAACCTAAGAATACCTCAGCCAGTTTGCTCTGTAGTTACTGAATAATAAGCCTTAGTATCTAATAAGCCTGGGATTTTAAGGGGTTAAATAACTGACATAAATGGCTTATAAGTTGAGTGCATTATTTGTTTTTGCAAACAGCCAAGTAAAAGTGTAATGCATTCTATATAAACAGTCTGTATATAAACTATATAAAATTTATATAGTCAATAGGACTTTGACACTTGAAATGGGCTCTGATCAGTTACATACAACATGAGTCTAGATTATTTGCAGAATTATTAAATTGTTCATTTGTTAGTTTTTCTTGTATGCAGAAGCAGAATTAATGGACTATAAACAGCGAGAAAGAAATGTCAGAAAGATTCATACTTTCAAAAGGTCAAATCGTCACTGTAAATCCTGCAGATAGCAGTCAATCAATTCAACTGGTTTCAGGAAAAATGATTTCTTATACAGAATATTTAGGCACTGCAGATTTCACGTGTAAGATGATTTATGCAACAGTAGTTTATATCATAGGATGATGGTTTTTCCAGTCTTTTCAAGACATAAGCAAGCTCTTATCCTATATAGTAATCTACTAAAGCAGCTGAAGATCCTAAATGGCCTTTATTACAAACCAGAATCTACAGCCCCCAGGATGCTGAGGTTAAGACCTATTCAATTTTCAATTACAGCAACATTTGTTTCTTTGCTACATTTGTTTCTTCAATTTATCACATCTTCCTTAATTATACCTTATTTTATCCCTAAAATTAAGTTTCCCCTTGCTGTTCAGGTCTTCTCTGCTGCACTAGAGCTGTCAGCCAAGGTGTGATTGTTTTCTCATTTGTAGTCAAACACCACGTTATGTAGTGCTCATGTAAAGCCATCCATACACCACATGCATGCAGTATGTTACTTTAATACAGTTCCAGGAAAGCGCCAAGAGAAAAGTAATTATTAATTAAATAGTAAGTTAAAAAGTTAAATCAGATGTCTGTTGAACCTCCAATTGTGGGTGCTTGGGACATTGCTGGGAATCAAGGTTTGGCCACAATGATAGGATGCCACCTTCATAGTCAACTGCACCACTTGGCAGCACCATTTTATCAAACCTAGCATTTTAAAATGAGCTTGATGAAAATAATGAGTTCAGAAATATTAAGTGATTAATCCTAATTGAACTAATTTAAAAGTTTTAGAAAGAGATTTGTTTAGCATTTAAGGTTTTACCATGCGGGAAGATTCATTGCTTGAAGACCTGGCTGAGACAGAGATGCTTTGCCAAACTGGCTTAGCACCAGCGCAGTGACTGGCTGATGAGCGCAGCACACTCCAGAGAGCAGCTGGCATCTTCATTTCCATCCTCAACTAATCCCACCGGTCCCCACAGAACAGGGAGAAAAACCCAGGAAAGACGAGGGTGATTAAAAGATTCTGTTGATGCCCTGGCCAGATCTTTGCTCATTTTGCACCATTTTTTTTTTTTTTTAGCAAAAATTTACCTTTTACTGGCAGAAAACATTTTACATGCTTGTTATGTAACACAGATAAGGTTTAAATCCCAAAGGATTTGGAGGTGTTATTACACAAAATGGACACTGTTAATTTCTTGCCATCTTGGTCAACTATGGTTTGTAGTAAACATGTAACATTTTATGTGTCAGTGGTCAAAAAACCCCAAAACAAAGTGCTGCAAAATGTTTATACTATTGAAAGCTTCATGAAACCATATGAAGTTTGACTACATGATTTGTCATCGGATTGAAGTGCTGATATCATGGTGGTGCATTCTTGAGTGCAGTCTTGGTCCCCTGATGATAGATTCACTTTTCACTCCATCACTTTTCTGACAGGCTGTAAGGGATAGCTTTTGAATTTCAGATCAGCAGAGGCAGCGCGCTCTCCCTCTCTGAGATGTGTGGTTGGCAGCTCTTTCATCCCTAAAACATTGGGCTGAAGCATGCACTGAAGTATGCAGGAGATTTCGGAGGGGGAACTTTGAGAGGTCTGAGACACAGTAGACATTTCACTGTCACAAAGGCCACTCACTCAGACAGACATGACGTATCATCCATCTTGAATTGGGCCACTTAGCATGGCTAAGTGTCATTTTGTGAAAGTTTTGAAGACTTTTGTTCAGCAACAAAGAATCCAGGTTGTTTTCCTTTCCTTATAAATTATCTGGAAATGTGTTTGTGTAAATTATGCTGCACTAAGTGGATGAAGGGGTTAGAGTAAACACTGGTGGGCACCAGAGAAAGAAAGCGAGCGGGGCTGCTGTGTTTGTCATACAGCACAGGCCAGGCCTGGGCTGAATGAATGCACGAGGGATTCAAAGGAGGAGTGCTTGAAGTCTGCATTCAATCAACACAGGGCCATGCTCCATTGGCAGCATGCTGATGAAGCTCCATGAATAGCCCCATGCACTCCCTCACTCCAGTGTTTAGCAGGCCTCAGTCATTAGGTCCTGTTTGAGTCTGAGATTACAAATGAATGCCAATGCTTTTCCAGATTGGGGCTCACCTCTCTAGCTATGCACATGCTCAGACAAAAGAGTGCCATCTATCCAGGAGTTTTAAAGGTAAACTACATTCACCAAAGGTAAGGTGAATGTTTGTGCATTTTCATAACTGAACTGTTTTACCCCTTGAATGGCCAGGGGGCCATTTTATTACACACTTCTATAACCTAAGGATAGCCCAGCCACTTTGCACCTATGTCTGTATAATTACTGAACAATAAGCCCACGACACTGGGAATTTAAGGGGTTAAAGTATTAAAAAAAACCTGTATTCAAGACAGGACATATGGAGTCAAAGCAACTTTAAAAATGTAACTTTAATGGAATATGGTACAATTATGTTCCCTGACTTAAAGTACCAAAGATATATCATTTAAGGTTCCACACTAGTGACAGTGTTTTTACCTGGAGAAGTACAATTTTCGCTGAGAATATGTGATGGGTGCCGACAGAAATACAGAAGTCAAATAACATGCTTTTTTGATTTTCTAGGTGAAAGTAAGTTAACCCATCATCTACAGAGAACTAATGTATGTACATTTTAATGCCAAAAAAACCCCAAAAAACAAAAAGCATAAAACATTGAATATTGAAGTGCCATCATTATTTATTTATTTGTTTGTTTGTTTGTCCCCATTGATTTCTTCATTTATTTATTTAAATTAATATGCTGAAATAAGCAAATAAATAGAAATTGTGCACTAAAATGAACAGAGAAATGTCATATGTAAGTGTGTGTCTGTAGAGGATGTGTTCATTTATTTTCACATAGAAAACCAATAAAATGTAATTTGACCAGGGGTGCCCAAACTTTTGCCTATGACTGTAGATCTGTGACAACTCACATAACGATTTGACTTAACCATTTGAATGCATAACTTCTCTTTAAGGAGCAATAAAATGACGGTGTATTTCCACTATTATTACATGTATTTCCACTATTATTACATGTCATATATCATAAAAACATTTTTCTTGGTACTATATAATTATGACTATTTTTTGCAAATGTGTAGCATTGCTCTGAAGAACCCTTTTTGACACCTTTATTCTTAAACCTTACCTAAGGATTTTCAAAAATTCTTTTTAATAATGGTACTTTATTATTTTTAATTCCCCATTATTATAAACCATGCTGTATCATTAATCTATGTATATTTTTTCATCCTATTTTGTCTTGCAGTGTCTATTGAGCTCATTGTAGTTTAAAGAAATTCTCTTGCTCCATCTAACTCCTAATCCGGGTCCTGAACATTGCTTTCCATAACATACCCATGTCAGCTCAGGAAGGGCTTGTTAATTAGTGAATTTTTTGGATCAGGCAAGGAAAATATGCAGAGCAGGGCTACTGCAGGACTTGAGTTGGGGGCCATTGATCTAACACTTCCTCTCCCTGTTTTACATCAGTGCTCATAAACCATTTACAGAAATAGCATCACTTTCGATTTTTTGATTGATTGATATTCATAATACAATAGACATGGAGCACTGCAGTGTGATATTGCAATGCCAAGGGCACGATGAAAGTTTCTTGGTGAACAGTACAATAACTTTGAAAGTTACTTTGGGAGGGAGAGTGAAAAAGAGCGAGCATGGCTGGTGGGAGGGGAGAGATGGGGAGAGACAGAGAGAATCAAATCACTCTTGAAAATGTTCCAATAATCACTGAAGCGCTCAAGCAACTCAGCTGCCCGAAATAGATTGGAGTGAAAGTACTTTCACTTTTTATGATGAGAGAGGCTTGCAACAAGGGTCGTCTGGAGAACTTTTTTCAGGTTTTTATGGCAGCTCTGACAAGCCCTGCAATATTTCTCTTCTGCTTTAAATGTAGCCTGAAATACAGGGCGTAATAAAGGGTGCTTTGCATCTCGATGAGTCAGTGATGGGGTGAAAGAGGAGGGAGAGAAGATGGAGGGAGGATGTAAGGGTGTTGGCGGGAAAAGAGTGAAGTCTGAACATGAATTTCTCACAGGAATTAGAGATGTTTTTTGGCATGAAAGAAATGATGAGTGACACACATGCTGGAGTAAAGTCCATTTCTGCTATCTTCAGGGGATTTTGTGTGTGTGTGTGTCTGTGTGTGTGTGGCTGTGTCTGTGTGTGTGTGGCTGTGTCTGTGTGTGTGCGCGTGTGTGTGTGTGTGTGTGTGTGTGTGTGTCTGTGTGCGTGTGTATGTGTGTGTGTGTGTGTGTGGCTGTGTCTGTGTGTGTGTGTGTGTGTGTGTGTGTGTGTGTGTGTGTGGCTGTGTGTGTGTGTGTGTGTGTGTGTCGCTGTGTCTGTGTGTGTGTGTGTGTGTGGCTGTGTCTGTGTGCGTGTGTATGTGTGTGTGTGTGAGAGAAACGCAACAAATAATTCTAAACGCAGAACAACGCTGTAGGTTGTGATCATGAGGACTGTACATCTCACAGCAGGAGTCTTTCACTGAAATGAAAACATAAAAACACTGTCAAGTCTGAATGCCATTAGTGTGGATACATTGTATCAAGCTAATTAAAGATCCAGTCAGATCATTTCTGAAACACTTTTTCACCCCATGCTTTTACCTAAAAGATGGCCTGAGTAGTAACATCTACTTTTAGTTTATTCTCAACACATCAAAACCTGTTTTTTCATTATAAGCCTGATTTATAGACATACTGCAAAACTGCATACACTCCAAGAACATGGAATGAAAAATACAGAGGAGTTAACATGCATTTAATGCTTTTGTACATCCTTTTTATTTTGACAAGCTGGATAATCCATGTGCCAGCTGGACTCAGAAGATTGCCTTCTGCTTGAAGCCATTTGCTTTAACTTATGCTGGATTGTTTTGATTGTCAAACATCTGCACTACATCCTTGTACATCAAATATTTGCTGACGCGTTGCTATTAAGTGCTGTAAGACCACATTCAGCAAACTGCAATGAAATCTGAAGGGCTTATAGGTAAATTGCTGTTACTACATGTGCAGGTTAATGAGGACAGATTTGAATAATGGCAGTGATGTGCTTGTTCAGCAGAAAAGTGTCAAAAATACATTAAAAATTATACCAACAACCCTTTACAAAATGGGCAAATTGATCTATAATGTCTTGCCAAAAATGTATAAACAATCTAAACACAGCACCAGTGATTAGATGAGTTTAAAACCCTTGAATGGCCAGGGCCAACTAGCAGGCCTGAAGTTCTATAACATGCTTATAACTTATAAATAGCTCAATCAGTTTGCACTGATGTCCCTGTAGCTACTGATTAGTACACTCTTAGAAATAAAGGTAGTAAACTGTCACTGGGACAGTACCCCTCTTGTCACTGGGGTGGAACCCTCAAGGGTATGTCTCAGTACCTTTAGTCAGGGAATATAACTGTACCATAATCCATTGAAATCATATTTTCTAAGATGTATTGACTGCACACACACACACCTCGTCTCCTCTCCAGGCTTTTTATATTGTTCTGTTTTAAAACATTCAGTTATGAAAAAGTACAAATACATACTTTTCACTTGGAAAAAACTCACTTAAGGTTCGCAACTGGAACCTTAAGATCACTGTTGTACCTTTGATGGAACATTTACATTGTTTGTACTATGATAAACGAAAAATGTACCTGCACAGAACCTTTATTTCTAACAGTGTAAGCGTTAGTATGCAATAAGCCTGGGATTTTATGGTGTTAATGAGAGTGTGTTAAACCTAATTAAACTGTATTGTTTCTAATTTGATGTATGCTTTTCACCTTTTAAAGTAAATGGTAGACCCTGCAGTGGGTCATTTAGGTCTAACATTTACTATAAAGGATGAAAATCAGCCTCCCTGCAGTGCAATCACAGTAAAATACCTATTTATGTAGTTCTAATCTGAACAGTAAGCACTAGAATGAGTTAGGTTATATCTTCATAGGTTATACAAGGTTATATCTTCATTTAACTTGCAGTTCACTGTCAGTGTATAATTATGAAATTATTTCAATGTGTATTAGTGCTTTTTTAACATTTTCAGTACATTCTCAAAAATAAAGTTTCCTGAATGTTTCTTGGCTTGCGTATATATGTAACGGGGAGCAAGGAGGTGGACACACGTGCTGAGATAAGCATGATTTATTATAGGCAAATCCAGGGTCATAGTCGAGACAGTCCAGGGTCAGAGATCCAACACGGATTGATTGGGGGACAGACATGACAGACACCAGAATCCAACAAGCAGAACAATACAAAGACTAGTACAAACAACACAACCAACAAAGACCAGCCATCACAAGGGGCAAACACAGGGCTTAAATACACAGGGAAAATGAGGGACAGGTGGAAAACAGGTGGAGACAATCAGGGGTGGAGTCATGAAACAAGGGGGCTAAACCAAAACAAATGCACATGGGCTAAACCAAAACACGAACACATGGACAGGACTGGGAGGGGCCAATCGTGACAATATAGTTATAGAAAAAACTACATAAACTACTGTATATAAAACTGATATAAAATAGAGCTGTAAAATTATTTATGCAATTGGTGTAATTAATCACAGGTAAGAAGTTATTTGTGATGAATCATGTTTATCTTACCTGCTCAAATGTGAAAATTTGATCCTACAGACCGTTTTATTTTCATAATTTAAAAAGGAATGCATTTTCTTACAGCTATACCAGTGGATAGATTAAGCTTCATTATAATTTATTTGCTACTTTCAGTAATTCAATAACAGTACTTTATTATGTGAATGCAAGGTTATCATGAAACATGAAAATCACAAGATTTATTACTAGCATCCAGTGACAACAACAGTGACTTTGTCTGCCGACACATGCAGAAACCTTTGCTCTCATAGCAGTACTTTTTTGTTCAAGGGGAACTCAACTCCATTTAGCTGTTGCTTTTGTTACTTTGCCACTTGATGGTTTATCCATAGTTCTTCTGCAAGCACTGTCCAGTGTAAACCGCTGGATTACTGATTTTGCTTACTTGTTTTGATTACTTGTAAATTATTCTTTCAACTCAGTGTACCTCAGTGATAACCATGTTCACAACATGAGAGTAGCTGGAAATAACTTTGCATTTATCAAGGGAATGAGCAATGTAACTTTAAAAACTGTGTTTGAATGAAAGGGCAACAATTGTGGAGTCATAGCAACACATGTGCATGAGGTGCAAGAGCACCTGGGCTTCAGGGTGGAATTATGCATGGTTCAAAAGGTCAAAGTAGGAAAATTGTGGTTTATCATGTGTTATTAATACATTAACTTGGACTCTTCTAGTTTAAAAATTTTACATTATGTGAAGAACCACGCCTTGAAAGGCTCTCTAGGGAATCAAAAGTGATTCTGCTGTAGAATTACTTTTAAACTCTTGTTTAAGATTTTTCATTATCATATATTTTGACAATAACCACAATTATTTTGTCACTGATATTATTAAAGACAAATTTCACACTGTCCTATCCTTATGCAGCAGATAATTAAACTGTGATTTTGGAAAAAACAGAATTTTACAATATATTAACTATGCCTTTGTCTGTTTAATTCAGGGCAGTTGGTGGCTGGCACATGTGAAATCATCACCCTCGACCGGGACAGCAGTCAGCCGAGGAGGACCATTGCCCGGCAGACGGCCAGGTGTGCCTGCAGGAAAGGCCAGATTGCCGGCACAACCAGAGCCAGTCCAGCATGTGTAGACGGTAAGAGCCAGGGGGCGTTGGTCCAGGCTTTGGTGTCACTGTATATCTGAGCCCACTGGAGCACAGCAGAGCAGCGACTGATCCCAGAGATTATTCTCTCTGCTCAGTGAGCGGATGTGTGAAGCATCACTCATAGGATTTTGACTGTTGCTATGGGTTTCATCACTGTCTCTTTCTGAAGGGAGGCCACCTGTGGATTTGTATCAAGGTGCTGGACACCTGGGAAATCATGATCTTGTGGCAATGGGATTTAGATTGCTCTATGTGATCTCAGTGTGTGAGAAGAAATCCTTGGAATTGAAACTCAACTTGAGACTAAGATGGTTCTTATATGCAGTCCACTTTCATTTGCATTCAAATCATTGATGTTAAATTAACTCCACAAGAGTTAATGAGCCACTGAAACTCACGTGAAGTCTGTCTGGATGAAGCTGGACAGGCTCCTGGAGCAGGCTCAAATTTGCTCTGCAAGTGTTAATTGAACACTGGTGATACAATGGAGTACCTGAGTAGAACATTCTGAACAAGAGTCAGTAGAACATTTCAGTTTGCTGAAAAAGTACACACTACTTACATAGTACTTAGAGTACACAGATAGAACCATGTGCACAACCTCAAGTTGTCAGCCTTCTTTTTTTTAACGGTAGTTGCTGTCTCACATGGAATTGTAATAGCACAGCAGCTGCTCTTTATGTTGTATACAAATTGCATGATGAATGGACCAACAGAAATGCTCCAAAATAGCTTGAATAAAATCTCTTTACATTAACTGACATTAAAAATAAAGAACACCTTAAAATATCCTGTAAAATGGCTATTTCAGAGATACTTGTTTTAATTTTTATAGTTTCTTGTTCCATCATTTTTTACACCATTTGGAAATGCCAGCTGCCTTTTCCACTGTATGTATGAATCAATAGAATAGACCAATAAAAATAATCTCATACTACTTAAAATTTATTTTTGTTTCATTAACATGCATTAAAGTTAAAAACACTTTTTCAAATTAGTTTTTTTATGAGCTTTTCTTATGACAGTGGAAAATATGTGTCACTGTCATAACACACTGACAGTAAAGAGGGAATTAGCAAAAGTCCATAATGCACTCCTTTTTATATAGATTCTAAGTTTTTTGAGACGTATTTGTGTCTCAATCTCATGGAGGTCACATTTCATGGAGATAATCCCTTATTGCCATTCCTCTCCAGTCACACTAAAGTTTTGAAAAAGTATTGTGGTTTATTGTGATATGTCACACTGTTCTAGCTTTTGTTGACAAGAAAGCTAAAATAAATAAAATATCCAATCTGCGGCTAGATAACATTTGGATTTTGAGAAAATGCAGATAATTAAATCCCAAGCTGGTTTTAAGTTTCCTTAAAAAATCCATAAATTCAAGTGTCAGTAGCTTTGTTTCATCAGCATCATTGTGTAATAACAGCAGAGGATCAACATTTCCCACTTGACCACTACCTGACCACAGAAGATCCTTAGGTGCAATTTCATGCTCTCTGGCCCTTTACTTGTCTCTCACAACATGACAGGGTGAAGCTATTGATTTCTGAGGAGGGCGAGAGAGGATGAATAGGAGCTATTGTCAGACAACCACAGCAGCTAGCAGCCTGATTGGTGGCCTTGTGATGTCCCCACTGGATTAAATGATAGCTCTTCAGAGCGGCTGGAGGAAAGTATTCTGTTTATCTTAGTGCCCTGTGGCTCTATCTGATCCTGGTGAAAAAGCAGGTTATTGGTGGGGACTTTGGAGTCAAAGGGAGAAATAGGCTGCTCTGTCTGCCATTGTGCCAGGCTTTTCTGCCAGGTTCAGTCAAGCGATTGCTGGCAGTGTGTAAACATGCCTTGCTGTTGGAAGGTGAGCTATTTTTCAGTCACACTTGATGGGATGAGGCTAGGAAAACCAAGAAGGCCTCTCTATCTGCTGGAGCATGGTTAAAAAGATGATGACGAGACTGGAGGTCAACCACAAATCCTGCCAATAACCAGCGTTTGAAGCATCTTTGAAGAAACACTGGTTAAGCAATACACCGTAAAAAATGTCAGCTCTAATTATGCCCTCTGTCAACACACTTGAAGAACACCTAAAGTGATTATTGATCTTGTTTTTCAGTTTTTTTTTTTCAAATTCACCATTAAGAGACAGCTGATAAAAGGTGAAGATGTGGTGTGTAAAATTAGCAGTCCATGCTGATTGCTGATGCTGTACTGTGTAGTAAGGAGAATGTAGGTTTAAAATATGATATAAAATATATACGTAGAATAATGTTTCTGTTGCAACAAAACCTTGCATCTCCAAAAATGTGTACTTTTTTAGAAGAAGGAAAACACATTCTTTACTTTATTTTGGTCCATTTATCATGAAATAATATAAAGCCCAGCTTTTCAAATTATGTAAAAAAAAAGTAAAAAAATAACAAAAATGGAGATACAAAGTTTGTCCAGACAGAGGTGATAAGGATTTTGGCCATGGAGTAAAGGCCTAATGCTGCTTTGGATATGTAGGTGGATTCGTGCGGGGTACAGATCCATGTGTGTTGTGCTGTGGGTGTGTATGCAGAAACATTACAAGTAACAAACTGGCTACTGCCCTGTCACCCACAAAGACACCTCAGCTAAGATCAGTACATGTAAAGATGTCTCCTACACAGAATTTTATCCCTGACTGCAACTGGTCAAGTCATGCATTTTGAATATTGAGATTATTTTCAGAAAAGAATTAACCACACATAAATGTAAGTAAGTAAGTAAGTAAGTAAAACCTCATTTATATAGCACTTTTCCAGAATGACTCACAAAGTGCTTTACAAAGTACCTACAATTAAAACACAAAACAATTAAGATCATTATGATTATATACTCCGTGACCCTGACAGAGAAGCGGCTTAGAAAATGGATGGATGGATGGATGATTATATACTCAAATCATTAAAACACACAGTTTAAATTCTCAAATGCACACCGACTTATAAAGCACATTGATCAAAAGCTGTTGAAAGCAAAAGAATAAAAATAAGTCTTTAAACATTTTTTAAAAACCTCAGTTGATTCAGAGAGTCTGACATCAGTAGGAAGATTATTCCACAATTTTGGAGCATAAACTGCAAAAGCCCGGTCCCCCTTTGATTTTAAGTTAGTACGTGGAACAGTTAGTAACCCCTGATTTGAAGACCTTAAAGTTCTCGCACTATGAAGAGGACGTAAGAGCTCAGTAGTGTATGCTGGAGCCTCATTATGAACAGCCTGATAAGTAAGCATTAAAAATTGTAAAATCAATTCTATAGCTTACAGGCAGCCAGTGTAGAGAAGCCAATACTGGTGTAATATGTTCCCTGCGCTTTGTCCTAGTGAGAAGACGAGCAGCTGCATTTTGTACAAGCTGTAGACGAGCCACCTCTCTCTGACTCAGACAAGTAAATAAGGCATTGCAGTAGTCCAAACGGGTGGAGACAAAAGCATGAATAATTTTTTCAATGTCAGAAAAGGGCAGGAAATGTTATTAATATTTCTAAGTTGAAAAAAGCAGGATTGAAGAAGCTTCTTGATGTGTAAGGAGAAACTGAGGTGGGAGTCAAAAGTCACACCGAGATTTCTCACAAAGGGCTTTGCCTTTAAACCAACACAATCAATAGCTAACTGCACCTCTGTCTTTTCATCATTTAGTTTAAGAAAAATTTGAGACATCCAGGTTTTAATGGCTGTCAGACAATTGGTAAGATTAGCCAGTCTACCAGTGTCATTTCGTTTGACTGATAGATATATCTGTGTATCATCAGCATAAAAATGAAAAGAAACATTAAATCTTTGAATAAGATCACCTAAAGGGAGCATATATAAAGAGAATAAAAGTGGACCCCAAGATACACCCTTGAGGCACCCCACTGCAGAGAGATGCATGTGCAGACATCCTGTCACCCACAGACACAAAAAATGACCTGTTTCATAAATAAGAATAAAACCATTTTAGTGCTGTCCCAGAAATTCCAGCCCATTGACTCAACCTTTCCAATAAAATACCATGATCAATGGTATCAAAAGATGTGCTTATGTCCAAAAGAAATAAAAGTGATACCTCACCAGCATCAGCATGCATTAAAAGATCATTTAAGACTCTCAGAAGAGCTGTTTCAGTGCTATGCTTTGGGCGAAAGCCAGATTAAATTTTTTCCAGAATGGCGTTGTCTTTAAAAAACTGCATAAGTTGAACTGAGGCTGTCTTTTCCAAAATCTTGGAAATAAAAGGTAATTTAGAGATAGGCCTAAAATTATTACAATTTGATGAATCAAGATTTGATTTCTTAAGAAGTGGTACAACACAAGCTTGTTTTAAAAAGGTCAGGAAAACAACCTGAAGTAAGAGATGCATTTGTAATAGGTAATAAGCAATGAGCAACAGACAACAAGACCTTTTTCAAAAACTAGATGGCATAACATCAAAAGGGGAAGAGGAAGGACGCAAGCCTTGCACAACAGATACTAAATCCTCCAAAGAAACTGGTTCAAATTGATCAAAAAGAACCATGTTACAAGGAGGAAGAGAAACCAATGAACTACTGGGTGGCAAAACAATGCTAGTAGATGTAAATCACATGTAAATCTGATCTCTCAAGTCAGTTCAGGAAGGGGTCAGAGTTAAATTCATTCAGACTGTTAAATACAGGTAAATGCATCAGTCTAGGCCACACTTGACTACGCAAACACCTTTCAGTACATTAAATCATAACACAGCTGTTTCAAGATCACATTGACTCAAACAGTCATTTTCTTATAAAACATGATTGCTGGGGCTTAACCATAATTGTGGAGTAACCATAATTAAGTGTCATCAGGAGATTGTGAGTGTGCTCCTTGGCAATGTCGCAGTCTTGTGTAGCTGGCAGTCAAAGGAATTTAATTGGCCTGGGTTGGTAAATTGACCCTACCTCCTCTTAACCCCCCTCAGTCAGTGTAATGTTAGCCAGTGTAGGCCTCCGTTATTTGAAATATCAGAACTGATATTTAGCATTCTCCGCCAAGCATGTTGAGTGGTCCGTTGAAAAGATGAGGCGCTGCCTTATGTGTCTTGGAGAAAGTTTGTGCTGGCTTGTGTGCTGTACCCATCTAGTGGGTGAACTTAATTGGGTACAAAAAAATGCCTGCTGTCTTGCTACAAGTTTAAGAAAATTAACGTAAAGCGAATTTTAAAATAAAATCAAATGTAGATCATTTTTCACTTACGTCAGATGTAGTCAGTCATTTGAAACATGTTGGATGTCAAATTTGGCAAACACATGGCTAACAAACAGTAGAATTCATTAATCAACCAAATTTTTCCTGTAAATTCATCCCTGAAACTTCTCTCAACTTGCTCAAACTGCATTCAGGTCGTTATTGAGGGTGCGCAGACTTGTCAACAACAATGTAATTTGATTTACCATTCACTTAAAACCTCTCTATTAAGATGGCAACCATCTTTTGCACAGAACACGAAGCACTATTATCAGCAAATGTGCATGCTTCACATCATATAACAATTAATGATGGCTTATACAAAGCAATTCAGAGTAAGAAGTCTGATCTCAGAACAGATTTCTTCTTTATTGTACGATGATGATCGCATCCTAAACTATGAAACTATGAATTTTTTTAGTACTATATAGAACCCTATATACCAAGACTGTACACTCTTTAAAATGCTTCTTTAAGGATTCTTTAGTAGAATTAACGGTTCTGTATGGAACCAGGAACACTCAAATAACCATTTGAATACATATATCATTCTTTGGCTGGCCAAATGGTTCTTCTCAGCATGAAAAAACAGCTGTATATGATTCTTTTAAAAACATCCACTATTGTTAAGAAACCTTTTTCAGTACTATATAGAACCCTTTTCGCTAAGAGTGGAGGTAAGCACTACTGCTCCTGAAGGGGTTTGTAAATACAGAGCTGAATTCAAATCAGACTAACTGGAGACACATTTTACCACCAAGTGTAAAATCATGTGAATACAGTCTTATCAGGATACAGTTTATATACAAGCCACATGAAATGTGGTGTAAAGAGCAATTTTTGAGTACTATTCTTGTTCATGTACACTACAGTGTTCTTGCAGTTGCATTACAGCATTTCAGGAAGAGATTACACTGAGTAATCAATAAACATCAGTCTGCTCAAGCGCTGATCAGTACCATTGGCTAAAAGATATGTTAAGCTGCTGCAAAATATAAGCTTTGTTGCATGTAAAATCATGCATAAAGAATACTGAATAGGTTTGGATAGCATTATTGATTCTAACAGCATCTTTAATGGTTTTTATGAAAGTTCACTGAATTTCTCAAAAGAAGAGACAAAGCATGACGAGCAGGGCATATTTACATTGTTAATGGTTGAAATATGCAAAAAGAAGAAAGAAAAACACAATCTCACGATGTCTTAGCATTCTGTAGATTACTCTTTTCAGCAAGTAGGCATTTTATTTGATTACTCTTGGAGCAAATGGGTTTTATTTACATGGAGAATGCATCTTGTACAGTAAATCAGTTATTGCTATGATTAAGTATTTGCAGGTGCTGGAAACATAGCAGATTATTAATACATCCCATTTCTCTCAGAGCTTACTAAAGGCAATGCATAGTGCATTTTGTACATCAATTAATCTAATTATCCTTCACATTTGCCTCAGAGCTATTCAGCACCTCCAGTTACTTCTTGTAAGGACTGTAAAAATGTTGGTTTAAGAAAAGCATTGCATTGTTGTTCTCAGAGCTGAAATACAATGAGGCAAAAGCAATGCCATGCCAGCTTGACTAAACTCACAAGGACATCTGTCATTACTCTGTATCACACCCACCATCATACAGTTTGGTTAGAGTGATGAGAACAACAAAAATAGCCCTGCATTCAGAATAAGGCCTAGAAAAGCTGTAGCTCTTTACTTCATTGTAGTTTAATGGGTAGACTTGTCAAGGAGTTTAACTGTAACAATTAGAGGGTACACCTTTATGACAGAGTCATGGGATAAAAAATGGCAATAAATGACACATTGCATGTGTCTTGGGGGCATGTTCAACACCGTTTTGTATTTTTTTTTTCTCTGGATAGATTTCAGGCACAAGCCATAGCATTCTGAAGGTAAAGGCTGAATTCCTTTATTAGTTACCTGATGAAATGGTTAGTCATTTTTTGCAGTCAGATGACCAAACAATGTGACAAGCAGTATAGTTTAGAATAACAGCTGTGCTTCTAGCATGAATTACAGTTTCCTTCTTTAGCAAACAGCTGACAGTTTATTAGACGCATGTGTCTTGTATGTACACCCATTGGCCATTTTATTAAATAAAGCTACTATATAGGTGCACTTTAGTACTAGGGGTACCAGAGAATACAGGTACTGGGTACTAGAGAATTACTGGCTGTAGCCTCGCTGTTGCTGCGCAATGTATGAGCCCTTTACTCCATTCAACAGTGGAAAAGGACCACTATACAACCATCGCTGACCAAATATTATTTGGGTGGCGGACACTTTAGCACAGTAGTGACACCAACATTGTTGTGGCATGTTAGTGTGTTTTGCATTGGTAAAGCTGTATCAGGTATGGCAGTGTTTGTGGGTTTTTACACCCATTACTGCTGGGTTGAGAATGATCTGGCAACCAAAAATATCCAGCCAATAGTATGAGCTATAGAGCTATATCCAAATGACCACCTACAAAGACCATCAACAAGTGAGATGTGTCTAATTAAGTGGCTAAAAGTATAATGCATAGAATAAATTGTGTAGAATACATAGTAATTTATCAACTGGTCATCTGAGACAGTCAAGAAGGCTTTGAGAATGGGTTAAGAGGCTGTGATCTTATGTGGCTCCATGCAATGTGATTCACAGGGCTTCTGTGAGTGAATAGTATTCTAGATCTGTGACATGTGAAACTGCATAGGTGCACAGGAAGCAACTTGAGTCCACTTCGTTACTCCAGGTCAGAAAGTATGTTAACACAAATGAAATCACTGTTTGTATATTGAAATTAAGCAGCAAAAACAGCCTGCTTTGAATTCAGTTTTTGCGATGTCACAAAACTCAAAGAACTGAACTCAAATCATCTATTCGGCCTACATCAGTCTAACCCAGAAATTGAAAAAATGCTCATGCAAAAATGAATTTTAGGGATGTCAAGTGTCTGATTTTGAGCTCTGTTGTCTGGTTAGTGGTGTTGATCTGACACTAGAAAGTCCAGATTAGACTAACTCTAAAGGTTTCTGACTTATTCATGATAATATGAAGATGATAAAGTGCCATTCTGACCGTCACTGCATCTCTCAAGTGATCAAATTATCATTCCTAGGGTGTAGGATTTGGAGCCATTAAGGGCATAGTGGCAAAAGCTGTAATCTGTTTGTAAATGGTGCTAGAGCTTCCTTCAGCCTCTTTCCTCTGACAGAAACTTGATTTTTAAGCTTCATTGAATTGAGAGACTGGTCTCTTTTGTCATATTGTCTCCTCTCCCTACTGTTGGCAAAAAGAATTAATTAAATAAATAAATAAACAGGATTTATTTTGGTTAACACTCTCAAATCCGAGTGGAACCGCTGGAGCTCAAGCATGCCCACAGTGACATGCTTTCGGAATAAATGAAAGCATAATCAGAGAAAGCATGTTATGTAGTTACTTACAGCAGCTATCCTGTGATGATGGAGGATAGTGTGTGAGCTCCCCCACTCTCAGAGTTACTTGATTAAAACATGGCATTTCCATGGGGACCAGTGAAGAAAAATGTCTTTGCTGCCTCTGTGTGGAGTTGTGCTCTTAGGGGGATTTAATAAGAAAATTCCTCATTGCTAAATGTGAAAGTGAGAGTGCATATATCTGGCGTTTCTCTGTGGCCTCTAAACTTCAGACTCTTCATCTTAATATTAGCCATGTGGGAGTATCAGTCTTATCCTCTAAATGTTACAAAAGTTTTAGAAGGTTTCTCACACACAGTGGTACACTCTTAAAAATAAAGGTTTTAAAAAATGTTACACGCAGTTTGACTCAGATGCCAGCAGTGCAAAACAAAAGCAAGTTCTGTAAGACTTGATTATGTTTTTTTTTTACATCTTCCACTTATCGACTGGTAGGGAGCACAGTCTTTTTTCCTGGAATCCATGCGTGAATGAAGCTAAGTAAATAGGTATTTTGTATTTCTCTCAGTCATATTATTTTGATTTCTCTGGCTATTTTTGGCTGCTCTGTTAGAACACAGTCTTTGCCAGTTGTGATGATGAGTTTTTTGTTAATTTTTAGTTACTCACTAGTATATTATGTTAGAGAAAGCATGTAAAAGGACCTGTGTGCACTTTATGTACATAGCAGGGTGGGGGTTGGGGGTATTAAAGATTTCTTGAGTGTTGTTTAAAGATGTCAGTGTCCACATTTGTTTCATGACTTTTCATGATCTCCACACTGTGTCTGGGTCAAGGGTGATGATTTCACCAACTGACCTGAATTAAAGAAACAAAAGACACAGTAAACATATTACAACATTCCCTTTTTCCATAATCACAGTTTAATTAAGCTCTGAAAATCCCAGTCTTATTACAAACTAAGGCTTAGTATTCAGTAACCACAGGGACTTTGATGCAAACTGGTGGAGATATTCTTATCTTATAGGTTATAGAAGTGTGTAATAAAACTTTGGACCTGCTGGTATGCCCTGGTCATGTAAGAGGTCAAAGGTCTGAAGAGTCAAGCTGTTATATAAGGATGGGGCAGTATGAAAACTTACCACCATCATATTAGTGTCAAATATTATTGTGGCTATTGCTAAAATATATGCTCTATAACACATTAATGCAACAAATCATTAACTAAGTGTTTTGTGTATTGTTTTAGTTTGACCCTTCAAACCATCCACAGTTCCATCCTGAAGCTCAGCTGCAGTTGAATAAAGATAAAACAACAATTATTTTATTGGGGAATAGTTATGAGAGACACAGACAAGCTGCCATCATAGACTTGAGAGCCCTAAAATCTAAAGAACCACACATAAACTTGGTATACTAATGAACTCGGTTTTAACAGTTATTTCAAAACAGTCACTAAATCAACATTTTACCACCTTAAGTACATTAAAAAGGACAGATATTTTCTGACTTTAAGGTATTATTACTGGTCTATAAATCACTTAATGGTGTAGGACCAGCATGTGTCTGATGTGCTGCAGTGACATAAGCTGAACAGAACTCTTTGAGATCTCTGAGATCATTAGGAACAGTTTGTCCTGCCTAAGATTAAATATGGAGAAACAAAGTTTAAGAAGTAATCTGACTCACCATTTTTTTCTATCTATAAAATAAAAATTTTGGAATCTGTCAATGAAGACAGTGTTCTCCCATCATTAGGACAACAGGGGCTCTTACAGGGAGTGAGAAGAATTGATCTGATTGGCTGTTGCTGCAGCTATTTCACACTTTTTTTGCACTTTTGCTATGACCACAAAAATAGAGCCCATTATGTTTTGCAGCATTATTGTCCTGTTGTCAAAATATATACTGTATGTAGAACATTCTGTATAGAAACAAGGTGGTCTTTGGAGTGATGCCATAGAAGAACCACTTTTGCTGCCCTAAAGATTAGTAAAGAATTAGTAAAAAATATTTTCTTACGTTCAGAGAACCTCCTCTTAATGAAACAATTTGATGCTGATCATATATATATATATATATATATATATATATATATATATATATATATATATATTTTTTTTTTTAAAGACACTTAAGAAGTCTAATCTAATTCACAATGAGATATATACAGTATCTCAATGATAGATCTAATCTGTATTCTTTGGATTTTGGACTCTCTTTGTGAGTGGTCTGTCAGACAGAGTGTGCCTCTTTGAAGTATTGATTTGGAAAAGCACGACTGCGTTTTGCCACAGTTGGCCTGCCTATCAGAGCAATGGTGGTCTCCCCAAAGCCCCTCAGACTCTGTGGATGGCTCATTAGTGGAGCAGGCTGAGAGTAGCACTCAGTCAGTTGCACACTGGTAGGTAATAGGATGCTCTTTGGCACTTGTTTGTGCTTGTTGATTGTTGTTGCTCCATTAGACAGTGGAGGTGTGGTGTTAGGCAGTGTGCTGTTTGGGGTACCTAGTGTCTACGGAGCTGTCCTGAAACTGCTGCAAATCAAATTAGTCACTTTATCTGCTGAATTACTCAATTACTGAAAGAGTAATAATTCCAGCTGCAGTACCCAACAAATGGACTGCAGTGAGTCCACACAGCTGCTGGATTGAAAGGCTTTTCATGTCAGGTTGGAAGTCAGAGATTGTTGAGTGTAAAAATAACTCAGCAAGTAGTACACATACATTCACAAAATCCTATAAATAGCCTAACAAGTTTAGATTTGCAGTTTGTAGAATAATAAATTTCATTTGTATAATACACTTAATTATCCTCAATCATAAGACAAGAACATAGTTTGGAGGTATAGATCCCAAAATGTCTTTCAACAAAAAAAGACTACTTGAAGGTTTTTTATTTAATTTCTGATTAATATTAACCTGTTATGAATCATAATTCATCTATTCATCTTCTATGCATCCCAATTGGGAAACTTGTGTTGCTAACAGAGAACCATATATGCACCTGCATCAGAATCAGAGTGAGAATGTTTATTTGCTAAGTACACTCTCAGAAAAAAAAATGTATGAAGCTGTCACTGGGGTAGTACTCTCAAGGGTACATCTCAGTACCCTTAGTCAGGGAACACAACACTATAATCCATTGGAATTTTATTTTTTAAGTTGTATCGACTCTGCACACTCCATCTGGTCTCCAGGTTTTTTATGTTATTGTTTTGTTTTAAAAAAATAGGTTATGAAAAGGTAGAAATACATACCTTTCACTGGGAAGAAAACACAATTGGACCTTAAAACCTCTGTTGTACTTATACAGTGTTTGCACAAAAAATGTATCTGCACAGAACCTTTATTTATAACAATGTACCAGATGTACAAGAAATTTCTGTTGGTGCAGGTGTCAGCATATGGTTAAACCCAATAAAATAAATATGGAAAAAGATTATGTTTGTGTATATATAAATTAGATCGTATCTGCAAAATCTGCAAGTAATATAAAACATCTGCAGTGTGAGGTAAGAACTGATACAATCATGTACTGAAGTTTTGAAGTACATGCAGCCAAAGGAGTTAAGCAGCAAATATAATTATAGATGTAAATCCAAACATATTAATAAATATGTATATTGCAACAAGTTAAAGTGTGTAAGTGCACTTTTATTCATAAGGGTTATGGTGTGGTATGTACAGTTGTTATGAACATTACAGTGTGTGTAATAAAGTGCATGTGTAGTGGATTAAAGCAGAGGAATGTGATACGTTTTCTTGTTTAGAAGAATGTGGAAAGAAGCTGTGGAGGTGTCTTTAGGGCTTTTACTAACCACTTGAAGAGAAAGTGACCAGGTGTGAGGGGTAAGTCATGATTCTCCCCCACCCTCTTCCTCATCCTAGATGAGTAAAGATCTTTTAGGGTGGAGAGCCGACAATGATTTTCTCTGCACATCACACTGTTCACTGCAGGTTACACTTGGTGTGAGAAGATGCAAAGATGGACCAGACGGAGGTAGAAGATGTGATGATAGATTTTATCATGGCAGTGTAGAACTTGATCAGCTGTGCTTGAGTCAGCCCAAATTTCATGAGCTACCACAGGAAGTAAAAGTGCTGCTGGGCCTTCTTCATAACTTTAGTGCTGTTTCTGTCCCATTTAGATCCTGCAAATACACATGCACACAGTCTTAAACAGAATTTTGGGGCCACATCATCATTGATCAGAATATAACATTGATTTTATTTATGATTTAGTCTCAATAACATAAGTCATGAAAAAAATTGTGGTCTAATTAAAACAAGAACCTTTATATGGTCATTAATTACTCACTGTTGAGAAGTGCTAAAGTGAACTTGACCTAGAAACATAAGCATATAAGAATGTCATTGGCTGTGACCTGCAGTTATCTCAGAGTCATACTTCTTAACTTCTTAAATGAAGATGGACTGGATTTGCATAAAAAGCATCACGTGTGATCATGACAGACACCTGAATATAAATACAGATGCTGGAATGCTGGAAGAAAGCAGCAGGAAACCGGACCACAGGCTAAAAACCATTCATTACTTTACAGAATGCATTAAGCCTCGAAGCCATACAACATTTTTAAAGGCTCTTTAAAGTGTGTGTGAGTGTTTCTTCAAACCTGTTAAAAACAGTCTGTCTCAAAACATTATAAATCAATTCCTGGTGGAGTAACGACCTTTTTACTGTCTTTTCATCCCAGCAAGATCAAAGACAGTGTTGGATCTACTGTGAAGAAGCATGAAACAATGTGGTAGCTACAATAAAATGAAATTAAAAGTACTGATAACACTTTAGAAGCATTCTGTCCATCTATGTAGTTCTGTTTTTTTTTATTTTACCCCAATGTTGTAACTTTATCAAATGTATTTATTTAGCCATAAATATTTTTGATCATATTTTTCCCTAGAAATATGTGGCTATTCTCCCACAACTCTCTCTCTCTCCCTCATTCTCTCTCTCTCTCTCTCTCTCTCTCTCTCTCTCTCTTCATTCATCTCTCCTTCTGTCTCTAAGGGACAATATGTCATGGTATGCAAATGAACATATATGGGTGCCCCAGTTATTATAAATAGACATTTGTGTTTGATTAAGTGAAAAAAACAATCTTACCTCAGGAAAAATTGGTTCTCTGATGATCCAAAGTGTTCTATTTTATTATCAGGCCAAGTGTTCTCTTTTGTTTCATTAGATTTTGCTTCTGCTATATATCAGATAGAATGTCCTCTCTTTTCTTAGCTATAACCTTCAAGGCAGTTGTGGACTTCTGCAGTAATTACATATAAAATAGGGGTTTACACAACATCAGACTTACACAGCAGACCATCTGCAGCAGTAGGAGAAAATAATGAACATATATCCTGACCTGTGAAGCACATTTCTATTGCAGAGATGACTTGGATCCTGTTTGTTTGCAGTGGGTAGATGAGAAAAGGAATATTCATAACTGCACTGCTAGTTCAAATCATACTGCCACCACAACTGTAGTTCGGCAGTTTGGGATTTCCAAATTGTGTTTGCTGCTCTAACAGCCTCTACTTATCGGGAATGCCTTTGTACTACAGTTTGGAACACAGCTGCATGGATTTTCTTCACACAGTCACAAGAACATTAGTGAGGTCAAGCACTGAGGTTGGATGACAAAGCCTGGCTCACATTCAGCATTCCAATTAATTCCAAAGGTGCTGAATAGGGTTGAGTTCAGGGCTTTGTGTAAGCCAGGTCAAGTGCAGGTCAAGTTCTTGCACACAAAACTCGACACACCAATGAAGCTTTTTCACATGGAACTCGGCAGGGCAATGATGTTCTTCTACACCTTGGCAAATAATTTCTTTATGCCCTTGTTTTGTGCACAGGGGCACTGACATGATGAAACAGTAAAAGGGTGCCATAAGGTTGGAAGCACAGAAAAATCTAGAATATCATTGTGCACTATAGCATTCAACTGAGAGGTTGAAATTCATAAAAAAACAGACAAAGACATTAATCCTCTGACCAAACTTTACAGTTGGCACTATGTATTCAATAAGGACTTCTACCAACATTCTTCAAACCCAGATTCATTCTTCACACTGCCAGATGGTGAAACATGATTCATCAGTACATAGGACACATTTCCACTCCTCCAGATTCCAGTGGCAAAGTACTTTAAACTACTTCAGCCAACTTCAGAACCATCAAGTTCAATAACAGTTTCTACCCTTGAGCTGTTAAATTGGTCACACTCACAGTACCCACCATATCATGAATACAAACACTACTCAAACCATATGCAATGCATATTGCGGTTTAATATCATTCTGAACTTCTGACTGACTTTGTATATACTTGGACTAAACACTACACATAAACATTGTTTTCTGAATACTACCCCTAAAAATTGCTGCGCATACCTATACACTCTGTGCAGTAGTAACAAATGGTAACAAACCATGTCTGTTTTTTATGTTTGTATTGTCTGTAGTCTATTGTCTGTTTATTGTATTTTGTATTTATTTTATATATAACGTCTTTTGTGTATACATGTTGTCTGTCATCTAACTATTACATGTGCACTCATATGCTTATCTTAATGTTTATATACCTAGAAGTAGCCTGAACCTGTTTCAACGTACTGTACCCCCTTATATGTATAATGACAATAAAGAATAGAGTTGAATTGTGATCTTAGGCTCGTATGCAGCTGCTCAGTCAAAGAAACCCAATGCATTATGCTCTGCACACAGTACAGTTCAGCACTCAGTGGTCTGAGTTGTTCTTGCTGTAGATATATTTGCTTCACAATAACTGCACTTACAGTTGATCGGGACAGCTCTAACAGGGCAGACATTTGACAGATTGACTTGCTTGATGAGTGAAATCCTTTGATAGTCTGCATTGAAAGTAAGAGAGAAAGTAACATACTGACTCTTCAGTATGACCTGTGCTACTGTGAATATTTATATGGGAAATTGCATGACTGCATGCTTTATTTTATGTGTATTAGCAGTGAGTGTGGCTGAAATATGCCGAACCCACTAATAAGGAGGAGTGTCCTCATATTTCTGGTAATGTAGTTTACCTTTAGGTTTAATATTTTATAGAGTTTTATGTAGTTCAGCTATTTCCATCAGGGAGTAGCTGGTGTTTGGTTTAAGCTTTTGTATGTATTTTATATAATTGTAATACCTTTTGTATTGAACTTTTGTTTTCAGCTCATATTGTGAGGAGCAGGCAGTGGTGTGAGATGATGCCATGTTTGGATGATGAGGGCTGTGACTTATTAGTAAACAGATCAGGCTGGAGATGTGCACAGCCTGGAGGCAGAGTGAAAACTACCACAGTAAGCCACTTCATTAACTTCTTTTCAGCTCATCATGTCTTGACTGATATAAAAATTATACTTCAATCATAAAATTCTTTTCATTTCACAGGTATCCTGACATCAACTGGAGTCAATGCTTCTGAGAGAGGCTGCTGGGTGCAGATGCTCCTCTCCATCCTCCATGGCCACAGATATCATCTCTATCTGAGTCTGTTCTTCTGTCCATTGACAGGATGAATGGAAGAGAATACAGACCTGCTCCTGGTGCTTCTGTGGATGGTCAGATGGATCCCACAACTAATGGGAGATGCACAGAAACTGGCTTCATGTGTGACAATCTCAAAAACATACAGATGGATACTGCTGGACTAAGCAGGATATGGATTTGTTGATGAAGACTGTTGGAGTTTTGTTTTGAGCTCCATCGATATCTGATATTTTTATCACAGACCAAAGAAAAATTGATTGGACAGTATGTCTCTATGTGGAAAGATTTTGAGATGTGAGCTGTTAATGACAAGAATAAATGCACAATACACACAAATATATAAATACAGACATACCTGCGTATCAACATACACGTGATCATTGAGCACAGAGATGATTGAGCATTCATGAAAGCTTTGTCTGTGTAGCTTTTTGGGATTTTTCAGTTGGTCCTGTTGCTGTATCATGAACATGAAACAGCTATTTTTGAAAGGCACAACAAGCGTGATTGATGACAGGTCAAAAGGAACTTTGACAAAAGACCAATAAATGTATTTTCAAAGACCCAAAATGTATTTAACATTTTTTAATGTAATATCTTTCTACAGAAACAAGACACTTATTTAACACGGATGACAATGTACTCGTGATTGCAACTATAAATGGTGGATCCGCAAGCAGCCACGTTCTTGCCATTTTGACTTGTTCTCCTTGGAGATCTACTTACTCAAATGATGTGACAACTTTATTATTCCAACACTGTATTTATCATATGATGATAAATCTTAGAATGTCCATCATAATGAAAGTGTTTATGTACCGGTCCTGCTGTTATATGTTATATGACAACTGTTGCCACATTAAGATAATGGTCCTAATAAGATAATGGAGTTCCACTCTTTCATATATCTTGTGTACGCACTCAGGTCTGCCTCAGCTTGCTTTGTGTCAGGTTTTGCTTCTCTTAGTCCATTACTCTGCCCTTGTCCTCTTCCTTTCCCCCCTCTGTACAGAGCCTGTGGAGATATGCTGCTGTCAGCCAGGCTTCAAGCTCCATTTACCATCACTAACAGCCTGCATACATTACACACAGCTCCCCTTATTACTGACACATCGCTGCTGCAGCCCTGCCGGAGCACTCACCTCTCCTCTGCTCCCTTGCTCAAAGTGACGTGTGTCAGGAAAGAACGGTTGTATGCTTTATATGCTGCACTGAATAAACTTACAAGAACTTTTGCTGTAATTTACTGCAGTCATATTTCACACTCAGGCTGCCATGCATTAAACGCAGTGCGTACGACTGGGACAGAGAACCAGCACTTGTCTTTTATAGAGGCAAATTTAAGAGACTGAAACATCTTAAAGACAGTAAAAAAGTAATGCTGTGTAAAAAGTAATTGCTGTGAATGGCTGATGTATATGAAGGATAATTTTATTATAAAGCTATCAAAAAGGCCAAGCTAATTTATTATCAGTTACTATATTATCTGGTTAGCCCATACTAATTGTTAATGACATTTTACACAATTATTAAGCCGTTATGAAACTAGCAGTGAAGAGGCCAAGCAAGAAGCAAAAGGACCATTTGCCGGAGTCAAAAGCTCTCATAAATTCATAATCCTAGCTTGATGTGATGTATTGAACCTTCATAAATTCCTGTACACATCACAGAAGCCCAGCTCACTCATCCACAAACTAAATGAGAAAAATTACAGACTTTGCCAGTTCCCGTTAAAAACCCATTTACATTCTGTCAGCTCCTATTAAGGACGAAGATTGGGACAATGAGCAAAAATATGCATGGAGAAGAAATCCAGCCCCAGTCCATCACGGTAATTTCAACACCGCTTACCAAGCTGGCAGCAGATTTCTCCTCAGTCTGGACTTTCCTCCTTGTGAGCGCCACACTAAACACAAGCTGATAAGCACCCTGCCTGAAAACCTGCTTGAACATTATTATACAATTATGTGCATCCAGTAACAGTATCAGCCATGGATTAGAGGCACTAAATGCTGAGCTATGAATAAATTACCCAGAGATTTTTTTTTTTTGCATAAGCAGGAAAAGCTTATAGGGAGGGGCATGTATGCTGCTAGTCTGTCTGTAGCTAACATAGTTTCATCAAGGGGACATGTTGGGTAATGTGTTGCCTTGGAGATAATCCAAATAATCCAAATTATTGAAATAATACTAATTACAAGAACAGATGGTTCATTCAAAAATATGTGTTTTTGTTGTGACACGTCTTTATGTCACAAAACATGTTTTTGTGCATGCTTTGAGTTTGGAGGCAATTATACTCCAGTTAAAGATTTACCTGTCTGTCAGCATGATCCCCCTAATACTAAACTGTATTGACAAGGAAATGTTGTCTGCAATTCAAATAGAAATAATTAGTGCTGCAGATCATTAATAAGATCCCATCGCTCTGTCATGGAAATGTCAGAATAAATAGCTGGGTCTCAGCTGTGCTGAGCAAACTCTATTTTCTAGAAATGATGGGAAAGACTAAAAGTGATGTATGTATAATTGTGAAAAATCTAAACCCTGGCCTCTTTTTATAGTGCAAATAACTGATTATGGGGAAACCAGGAGAGAACTCCGCAATTATAGATAATTGTGCTGCAATTATAAATTTGCATGACAAAACCACTGCTTACATTAATACCTGACCAACAACTTTGCACCTGGAGTGAACACAAGCAGGGGAGAGCAGGGCATTCTACCTTTCTTTTAAAGGTGTAGAGGGAAAAAGCAATGCAAATAGGCATTATTTTCACAATATAGCTGATTACAAAATATGGGACTCACAAAAAGACAGTGGCTTACACTATGAAAGCTGGAGATTTGCTCCATGTGTATTGCGTTTCCCTCTCGACAAGGCTCCTGCAGAGCTCCTGTAGAACTGCCCTTCAAGCAGCCGTATTGTCGCACCATTAATCATCTGCAGCCAGTGTTATCATCCTCCCCAGAGGCCAGCAATGTGTTCTCACATTGCACTGAGACCTGCCTGTACCTAGCCTGTCCATCTCAGCCCCTACAGGCCCATCTGAAGCACAAACTCCAGCCAAAGTCACCATTCTTTAGGGAGACAGAGATTTCAGAGGACCAGGACAAGCTTCATTTAGGTTACACGCTGCACAGAAACGCTCAGGTAATGTTGAATTTAACAGAGACTTGAATTCCAAAGCTTTAACCTCTCAAACTCAAAGGAACAGTGGGATGTTCCTAAATTTTATTTGCCATGCTCAGAATAATATAACTTTACTGGAAACTTGGTCTCAAGCAATATAATACTCATGTGCATTGAATTAACATAATAAAACTGGCAACTCTACAAAATGTCCCAAGTAAAACAACCTGTTTTGTCAAGTGTTGTAATGTAGTAGCAGCCTTACTTTCATGAAATGTTATTCCAATGTGCAGGGGAGTTAGCTTACATGTAGCAATGCTTGTATTTAAAGTACCTAATGATCTAGTAATTAAAAAATGCCATGACATCCAGGAAAATATGTATGTAGGACAAAGCAAATTGGCTTTGGAACATGTTTGTTCATTACACAGTGCAATAGCTGTGGTTTTTGAAAACATAAATGATCTTCCCATAGGCAAAAATGACTTAGACTTCTTTGCGTAAAAAGTTATTCCTATGTATTCTTTAAGGCTAGAAGGTAATAAATGAGATATCCTAATGATGCATTTTACTTTGTTTAAGCAGGTGTATTCTTGTTATAGTGCTGTTTGAGGAGTGCCCTTACTCACAGTACTCTGTGATTGGTTATTTTGTATGTCTGATAAATGGCTAAGTCTTGTCAAAGTAGGTGGTATTTGGGCATGTTGAGTGATGAAATCTATCAGACTCTTTAGACCAGTCAGATGACAACGTCTTTAGGTTCAAGATTAATAACTGACAAAAAAGGACAAGAGTTAAAGGGGTTAAAAAAGGAACATGAACACAGCGCAAGAAAACACATCAGTGAGTAAGAACAATATTCATTCACTATGAGTAGGAAATAAGTGAACCAGGACAAAATTATGGTTGCTAACCCAAATGGAGAATTATGCTATGTTTTGGTATGCAATTAAGATGTTATCATTCTGGAAGAATTTCTTACTGGTTTGGGCAATTACAGGCATCAGATACCAATATATAAAAGCTTGTAGCACTCAGGTACAAACAAGATGGCCCAGAGTCCATTCCACAATATAATTCATGCATTAAAAAAGAAATAATGCTCTAATCAAGTTACAAAGCATGACCTTGTGCAGTATTGTGTTTTTATGATAACCCTAACGTTGCAATAATTTGTGGACATTTGACTACTGAGACCATACAAGATGGTGATTCGGATGCAGACTTAAAAAGGCTGTCAAAACACGATTAGAAAAGGACTCACATGGAAGACAATGCTTCACTGACCATGAGTTATTCTGAGCCCCTGCTACCAAAACTGATTGATTTACATCTGTGACTCACCAGACACATGAATGTCACCTTTCCACATCAGTAGCCTTCACTATACAAAGCGACAGGAGCAAAGAAGGCAGCAGAGGTGAGAGAGAGGGAGGCTTTGTTGTGGGGAGATACGAACAACAAGAACAAACAGAGAAACTGACAAGATGACAGATTTAATGAACAGAATACACAAAATGCCACATATGACAGGTGATATTTGGGGATTCATATTTGGAAATAAGTGGCGCAGTGTGCAGTCACTTCAAGTTTGGTTCTTGCGTATGCAAATGGATGGAAAGAAAATACCATTAAATAGCTTATTTACTGAATGGCTTTAAATGGTCAAATTGATTCAAATTGTTATTTTTTTTATTTATACGTTTTATTGCAGCAAAAATGGGTAATTTTTCTCTTAATACAGATCTGTTTTTTATTTTCTCTAAATACTCTCAAATGAACCTTGTTGCCTACACAGATGCTCCTAATCATTGTTCTTGAACCTCACACAGTCCTGCTGCAACATTTCTTTGTGTGGCTTTGGTCGTGTCCAGCCTGCTGAGTCGCTTTTCTGTGTTTTATAATCCAACATGGCTGACAGCTGACCGCTGATGCTAACAATAGCATGACAGCACGACAGCCAGCACTAAAGAGCATTGAATGATAAATTACCCTCTTCAGTTGCTCCAACCAACAGCCCTTTAGGTCAACCAAACAGCTTGACGTGACATTTTTCCTGTACTGTATATGCAAAGTGGTGCCAATCAATTAACAGCTTCGCTCTCCTCCCTCGACTGCCCATTAGAATGGTCAGAAATTGATTGTGAAGTGGAAAATCAACACAAAAGTTGCCAGAAGTTAAGATTCATGGCAACAAATTTAGTACATTTATATTGTTTTTTGTAATGGACAGTGTCAAAAGGGAGCTTTTCAGAAATCCAGGGTCAAGATCCCTAATGAGCAAATCAATTATAATCAAATAATAAAAGACTCAAAAGGGGACCCTGTCCTCTGGGCTGCACTGGATAATGGAATTGTGATGTGAAATGTATAACAGAAAAACAGAAAGACACCCAGACCATGCAGAGAAGAGATGTGTGACATAAGCCAGTGACTGATATTAAAGGTCTACCAAAGATCTGCCAGACTACTGAATGTGTAAGACATACACAGGATGTGAGATATGAGAGCTTGGCAGATAAGAAGTTCAATATGAGCATAAGGCAGCTTTAGAACATCAAGAAATCATGACAGTTAATGAAAACAGTCAGTATCAGTGACTTTGCTAAAGTTTGCTAAAGATTTTTCTCAGATTACAGACAACAGCCTCACAAGAGAGCTCTGTGAATACAGAGGGACGTTTCAGTCTTTCAGTGTCTTTATGTTCTTTTGGAACCTTTTTAATGTATTCAGTGCTGATGTCCATGCTGTTAATAAAGCAGTACTGTTTTTAGAAAGATTTCTTTCGATTTTTTAATATTTTGTTTTTGTAAAGGTAATGAATTTATTTATATTTTTTACTTAGAAGGGGCTCATCCTTGGAATAGCTGTGTTTTATATTTGGATATCACCCAGACCTTCAACTTTATCTGATGTAAACTGTCAGCCCAAATGTTCAGTTTCTAAACACTTTTCTAGACACTTTGGAGTTGTTTCACTATTTGGAAACAAATTGGTGAAAGCTGGGGAGAGACTGTAACATCAAATAAGCACCAGAGTTAAAAAGGAGAAGACTCTCTTTGAAAAATAATCATGTGTTTTTTATGTGATCTTGCAGCCTGGCTTTCTATTTTTTTTATATTTATTTTTTATTTTATTCCCGGGCCAACATTCCTTGGCCACACCACCACTCCCCCTTTTCCAGGGGACATGTTATTATTATTCATTTTTCTTTTTCATTTCATTATTAATGTCACAACTCATCATTTATTAATGATCATACAGATATAAGGTGATATGGCACCACAACCACCCAACACCCCTCCAACCCCATCCCCCACCACCCTCACCCACCCCCTGCTTTGAGTAAAACAAAAAACAAAAATAACAGAGACAAAAAGAATTAAAGAGAAAGGATGAAATAACAATAATAGTAATAATAATAATAATAATAATAAGAAGAATGATAACAATGACCCTTAACAATGGACAAACTGGACATACAGGACAGACAAATGCAAATACTTAACAAAACAATAAACAAAGCAGTAATGGCCCCTTTCGCTCTTTTTAAAAAATATATATAATCATAACGTGGTCTTTCCAGCTTGCAGTGATCTGTGAGGAGGTTAAGCCAAAGCTTCATTGAAATGTTGGTTCTGTCCTTCCAGTTCAGCAGTATAACGTTTTTGGCAATGGTAAGTGATATGAATATGAAGGATTTGAGGTGATTGGGTGATGAAAGTGAGGAAAGGTCATTAAGTAGCGCTACAACAGGACATAAAGGGATGACAAGGCATAAAATTTCTGATACCCTGTCCATGACCTCTGACCAAAACTGCTGGATTGGGGGACAGTTCCAGAAAGCATGATAGTAGTTATCTGTTAAAGCTGGACAATGTTGGCATTTATCACTGTGACTGAATATATATATATATTATATAATATATATTCTGTGTTTTATATTGAATTAGCTGGAGTTAAGAATTGCTGGACATGGAGAAGATTTCACTACATATATTTTGCCAGTTGACATTGCATGTTTCTTTTATATCTGAGGTCCATTTTTCAATTGGGAGTGAGATAGTGTTGTCCTTTGAGGCTATAAGTTTATATATTTGTGATAACATTTTCAGAGGTTTAAGGGAGTGTAGTTTTAAGTAGAGAGGGGGAGTGTGATTGCAGAAATTTCCACTATTAACTGTTTTCTTTAGAACATCTTTGAGTTGTATATATTGAAAGTGACTGCTATCTGGTATATTGTATTTTTCTTTGATGTCATGAGCAAGCCATCAGAGAACAACTTTGCCAGGCTGGTTATTCCTCTGTTTCCAGGATAAGAATATAAAAGGTTTGTTATTTATTAAAAACATGGGATTATTCCATAGAGGAGTATGACCGGAGGGAGAGTGGCTGTAGTTAAGAATTTTGTTTGAATTCCATCACGCTTTTAGTGTGGTGCTTATTGTACTGTATTTATAAAATTTTAGTGTCCAGTTAAAAATAAAATGTTAATGTCCAGTTCTTGAATTAAACCATCCTCAATGTCTTGCCAGGGTTGGTTTGAGCTTGTCCAATGTCTAATGTAAAGCAATTGATGTTCTAGAAAGTAGTAGTAGAACTTTGGGGCTCCAAGTCCTCCAAGGTGTTCAGGTTTCTGGAGGGTAGCTAACTTAATTTGAGGCTTTTGGTGCTTCCAATAGAACTTGGTAACTCCACTGTCAAGAGAGGAGAACCAGACTGATGGTGGGGTCACAGGGGTAATAGAGAACAGATAATTGATTTTAGGAAGGATATTAAATTTAACTGCTGATATTCAGCCTATTAAAATTAATGGTAGTTTATTCCACCTTTCTAGATTTTCCTCTATTTATTGCATTAAAGATATTTAATTAAGTTTATACAAATAGTTTATGTTAGAAGAGATATGAATACTAAGATATTTAATAGACTGTGTAATATGTTCAGACAATATATCTTAGACCTCGTCATCCCAGTTGAATTTACTTAGAGGCAGACACTCAGATTTGGACACCCTGCTATACTAATTTATCAGATCATGAACTGACACTGAAGGGTTAGTAATGTATAGTAAAACATCATCTGCATATAAACTTATTTTATGGTGGTATAACTTTGACTGTATACCTGAGATTTTATCACACTGTCTGATAGAGGCAGCCAAGGGTTCAATAAAAAGACAAACAATAAAGGTGATAAAGCACACCCTTGTCGACATCCTCTTTGTGGCTGAAAGGGTCTGGATATATGTCTGTTTCTTGAGACTGAGGCAGAAGGTGAGTTGTATAATGTTTTCATCCAGTTGGTAAAGTATGGCCCAAATCCAAAGTGTTTAAGAGAAGCAGAGAAAAAGGACCACTCTACCCTATCAAATGTCTTTTCAGCATCCAGAGATGCTATTATACATGATTATATATATGGAGATATTTCGCTGTTATACATATGAATTAGATTGAATAACCTATGTGTTCTCTGAGGACTGTCTCCCTTTAATGATCCCAGTTTGATCTGTGCTTATGAGAGTAGATATGACCGATTCCAATCTGACTGATAAAGCTTTACTTATGATTTTTATGTCTGAATTGATCAGTGAAATGGGACGGTAGCTGGAACAATCTGTAGATTTTTTATTTGGTTTTAAGATAAGTGTGATAAGAGCAGTATTCATATGATAGGGTATGGATGTATTTTCGAACATTTCTGAAATTACTTTTAAAAAGAGTGGTGAAATAAGAGGCCAGAATTGTTTGTAAAATTCTGCTGGGTAGCCATCAGGTCATGGACATTTATGATTAGGCATTAGAAAGAGGGCTTTGGTGATTTCTTCAGAGGAAGGAGGTCTGTCTGTTGATTCTGATACAGATGTAGGTAATGTAGGTAGAGAGACACTGCCCAGGAATGCTTCAGTTTCTTCCATTGAGGCTTTCTTATCAGAAGTATAGAGATTAGAGTAAAAAGACTTAAATACATAATTTATAGCTATGATGAATGGTCCTACCAGAGGTATCTGAGATTGCTGTTATTATTGATTTTTTGGTTTCCTATTTTAATTGATTTGCTAAAAATTTTCCAGTTTTATTTCCAAATTCAACTTGCTGTTGTCTAAGTGTAAGCATAGCCTCTTCTGTCTTCTTTTTTTGTATATTATTGAGTTCGTATTTAGCTTTCATTAGTCCTTTAATGATTTGACCAGTAGGTGTCTGAGAGTCCAAAAGGTCCAATCTCTTCACCTCATCCTGCAGCTTTTGTTCTTTTGCCAGGTCTTCCTTTTTCTTTTTTGAACAGTATGAAATGATTTTTCCTCTCATCACAACTTTTGCTGTTTCCCAAAGTGTGCAAGCTGTAATGTCAGGATGTTCATTAGTTTCAATAAAGGCTGTCCTATTCCTGGTTAAAATAATCTAGAAATTCTTTATCACTGAGTAAAGTAGTGTTAAAGAGCCATCTGGGTTGAGGGAGGGATTGATAGTCTGCTAGAAAGGTGATACTAATCAGGGCATGATCAGATACAATAATACTATTAATATCTGAATGAATTATTCTATGTGCGATAGATTTGTTAGACAAAAAGTAGTCTATGCGGGAGTATGACTTGTGGTAAGGGGAGTAATATGAATATTCTTTACTACTGGGGTTCTGCAGTCTCCAGATATCCACCAGTCCATGATCTGACATGTACTGTTTAAGCAAAGTTGTTGAATGATTATTTATGTTACGTTGTGCTGAAGAGGAATGATCTATGCTTGGGTTCAGAACTGTATTGAAGTCACCACCAAATATAAAAAATGAATCAGAGAATTTAAAGACTTCTGAGAAGAGTGAATGAAAGAAAGCAGAAGAATCTGTGTTTGGTCCATATATATTTACTAAAGTTAAGGTATCTTTCCCAATAGTGCCATTAATAATAATGTAACAGCCCTCTGGGTTGGTCAGTATATAGTTACTTATGAATGGTATGTCCTTCCTGATTAAGATGGAAGTACCACGTTTTTTTAAACTATATACAGAGTGTATATATACTGGCCAATCCATTTGGCGGTTAATTTCCAAGACTCTGCCTCTGTAAGGTGGGTCTCTTGAATAAAATATATGTCAGATTTTAAACTATTGAGATGGTTTAACACTTTTGTTCTTTTGGCAGGGGAGCTGATTCCTCTTATAGTTTATGAGACTATTTTCAGGGATAATACCATGATTGTATAATAGCCATATAACTTTGAACTGGCATATTATAACAATACATATAGATGGGGTGGTTATGTTTACAACCAGCAACAGAGACAGGACAGACAATTACAGAGACTACATTCAGAAACAGACGTAAAAAACAGAATAGGTTGGGCATGGATGTGTGTTTCACGTAGGTATGTGTATGTGTACGTGTGTGTGTGTGTTGGATATGTGTGTGTGTATGTCTGTGTGGGTGCGTTGATGTGTGTGTGTGTGTGTGTGTGTGTATGTGAAAGTGTGTTGGTGTGTGTGTGTGTGTGTGTGTGTGTATGGGTTTAAATGGGCTGTAGGCTTAGGTTAGCGTGATGTACTGATGGGAGAGAGGGGGAAAAAAAGGGGGGGGACAGAACAAACGCATAGAGCTGTATTTCATATATGCTGGTTGCTGGATCGAGTCAGTTTATCCTCCTTTTCTATGATCCTTCTTCTTTCAGAGAAGCCACGGTGTGATCTCTGAGTCTCTGAAAAGCTGGCCATTGATGTACAATTTGTCTACAACTTGTGAGACGCGTTTGCCGGAGAGTCTGTGTTCCTTCATAAGAGGATAAGAGGACCATAAGAGGACCTTGCGTCGTTCATTTATCTCCCAAGGAAATTGGTCATTGATACCAAAAGTTGTTCCTTTTAGTTCTCTTCCTTTGCTTTTTACAAGCTCTTTCTATTTATAGTGTTTGAATTTAGCGATTATTGGTTTGGGTCGATTTTGTGAGCGGGCTCCGAGATGGAATTTACAATGGAAGGAGATGTATGGAGTTCACTGTTATTTCGCTGGAGGTTGTTTATCTGTTCTTGAGAAAATTCTAAAGTGGTTCGTAGTTCTTTCGCATCCTGATGCAGTGTTCCTAGTATATCTAATTTCTTATTGATAGATGCCAGTACAATGACCTGGATTTTGATGGTGTTTAAATCATCTGTGTCAGTAGAGGAGTCGGTTTTCTTCAACTTTGATGGGTTTTATACCTCTTCCTTCGGATCCATCCCTACTTCCATCTCGTGGTAAAAGTATCGGTCAATAAAGGTTTCAAGACCTTCCACTGTAGCAGTGTGTACAAGAGGACCAGAACCAAAGTTAAATATCCACGGAATCAGAGGAGGGCCACAATTTTGGGCTGCAGCAAACTTCTTACTATGTAGCAGCAGGACGCCACCCTGTTGGATTCACCTCTGCGTTCTCTGGATTCAGACCTCGCCCATGCTCCCTCTCTCCTGCTCCCGTTCCCTCTCTCCTGCTCCCACTCCCTCTCAGCAGCCTGGCTTTCTAGACTTTGTTCTCAAACATAGTAACTGCTCAGCTAAACACTGTAATGTTTACATTTACATTTAATCTACATTTAGCATTTAGCAGACGCTTTTATCCAGAGCGACTTACAAGAAGTGCTTTGTCTATCTAGAGAAAGAATCTTTGCTACTTACCAATAGGTTAGAAAGAAAGCAGGTCCTGAGCTCAGATACTGCTAGAAACAAAAGTCACTGTTGATACCCAGAGACAAGGAGCGGAGTTCAACACAGAACAGTGCAATACAATACATACTTAATTCAGTGCTCATTAAAGTGCTGTATAAAGAGAGGTGTCTTCAGTCTGCAACCAGTGGGAGTTCGTTCCACCACTTGGGTGGCAGTACAGAGAGCAGTCTTGATGCTTGTCTTCCACGTGCCTTGAAGGATGTCAGGTCAAGCCAGGCTGTACTCAAAGGGCTTGTGGTGCAGTTCGAGATTTCACCATTTCAATCAATTAGGTACGGGCTGGTCCATTTTTGGCTTTGTAGGCAAGCATTAGGGTTTTAAATCTGATGAGTGCAGCTAAAGGAAGCCAGAGAAGGGTGAGCAACAGTGGGGTGATGTGGCTGAACTTGGAAAAATTGAAGACAAGCTGTGTTGCTGCATTCTAGATGAATTGCAGAGGCTTGAAAGACAAGAGACTGCACCAGTACCTGGGTGGCCTCTTGAGTGACAAAGGGTCCGATCCTCCAGATGTTGTACAGGAGAAACCTGCATGACTGAGTTAGGTCCATGATGTGAGTCGAGAACGATAACTAGCCATCCAGAATCACACCAAGACTTCTTGCCTCTACAGACAGAACAATTAGAGAGTTCTTGAAAGAGATGGCAAGATCATGATGAGGACCTGTAGTTGCAGGGATGAGTAGCAGTTCAGTCTTGCTAGGATTTAGCTTCAGGTGGTGAGCTGCCATCCATTAAGAGATATCAGACAGACATGCCGAGATGCGACTGGAAACCTGTGTCAGAGGGTAGGAAAGAAAACATTAGTTGAATGTCATCAGCATAACAGTGATAAGAGAAGCCATGAGATGATATTACATCACCAAGAGAGTAAGTGTAAAGAGAAAAGAGAAGAGGATCCAGCACCTTGTTGAAAAAGAGTTTTAAGAAATGTTATTAGAATCTAAACACTTGGATTTAAGGTATATGGAACAACCTCTAGGCAAAATTCGTACAGCTCAGTCATTTCCTTTAAAGGGGTCATTTAATAGCATGACCTCTTATTTATAGCAATGTAAACCATTTTTGGCAAACCATTTATGGGCAGATATGTTGCTTCTCATTTTCTTTTCTGCGTCATTGCAAACTTCACCTCAGCATTAAAAAGCAGCTGTTGCTTAAAGTATAAATAACTTTCTGGGTGAATCTGTGAAAAAATGGTCACCTCTTTCAAATTTGTGATGTCCTACATTGTCACAACATGAGGCTATAGCCTCACAGCAGTGCAGTCGTCATTATAATTATACCAATGCTTCTGCCACTGTAGATACTAAAACTCAACCACCACTGCAGCACCATTCACTACAAAACATGTGCTCACTCACAAAAGCCTTTAGTCTAGTAAAGACAACATGGCAGTTTAAATTCAGATGACTGAGATGTTGAGGAAAAACAACACAGCAAACTGAAAGCCTGACTAAAGGATCTTGACATGGCAGGCCTTGAAATGCTTTTATGGGCCATTTATATCTTACCTTTCATGGAAAATTTCTATCTTACCATGAATGTAAGGTTGCACCTGATGAAAACAACTCCAGTGCAGCCACGGTTATTTGGTCAACTTGCTAGCTGAAGGTATCTATACTTGCTTGTGTGTGTGTCACCAAAATACTTCTGAACTGCTGAGTATATAGTAGTGTTATGGTACTGATATAAATATTCAATACAGTATACATTAATTACTTACTTTTTCAGGTTTCAACTTTACAAAGAAAGGCTACTGTCTAGTTATGTACTCACTCTCTATTCAAATGAACAACACTGTGTTAAAAGGCGCAGTGTTTAGAGCTGGAAAGTGGCTCAGGCCCACATGGAGATGTGTTTCGATTTCTTGCATCTGGCTCGTTGGCTTGTGTGAGTGAAAAACATAACACATAAATACTAGATTTATTTACTTTTTACACTTCAAAAGTTTTGTGGGTACAGACATATGGAGCTCTGAGGATAACATTTTGTATAAATAAAAATAATGCATGGCCATGCCTTATTAACGCATGGGAATGAGACCCTAATGCATGGCCATGACTTAGTAAGGCATGGGAATGAGGTCACGGCTTACTAAATTGTGGCTACACATTAGGATCTCATTCTTATGCTTTACTAAATCGTGACCACATATTACTTTTATTTATACAAGATGTCACCAGTGGAGCTCTGTACAGACACACTGTGCTTAATACCATTTCACATTATGTTGTTGGGGCTGCAGAATTGAGGTGGTAAGCGCTACAGAGGGGATGGCAGATGCCACCTTTTGCCACCCTGTTTATCCACCCATAAAAACAGATGCAGTGCTGCCTATAAAAAGACCAAATGTGCGGCCATTGCTATTTTGTCTCATTGCATATGCATTCATAGGAGTTTCTCTCAAAGTGCAAGATGCTGGAAGGAGTCGTTGTAAGGATTATACTGAAGAACCTATTATGACTGACCAAGACAGAAATACTGACTGCATTATTAACACCTGAGAAAAGCTTATCTTACTTTTGATGTTAACATGGCTGACATTTTTAGTGCTCAGAGAGAAAAGAGAGTTTTTCAAACACATTTGTTTATTTTTGATTGAAGAAAAATACATGATATATTATTCTTAATTTGATGAAGGAAATAAAACTCAAAACAAACAGTTTTAGGGAAAAAGGTTGTAAACTTCTATTAACTAATATCTTGGGTATTTTGTACACTATCTAAAGCAAGTGTTGTGTAATTAATGATCTGACAGTTTTGTTTTCCAAGCAATGGTTAAGAGCACATACTAGAAGCATTTCACTCTGCAGTCTCTGCTTTTCTAGAACTGCTCATTACTTAATCTCTGCACTGTGTGGTTTTTGTTTGACAAAACATTACTGCCATTGTATGATGTCCTACACAAAGCTAAGAGGTTACCTTAAAATAATACAGTTTTCAAAGACTCTGGATGCACTCAGTGAAATAAAAGATTTTTACAATTTCACAGTTTCCAAATGCACTTGGCACATAAAAAAGCTCATCCCACCAGCCAAAAAATGAATGCATTTCAGAGCAAAGTCATCACTTATTTCCCCAAATTTCTTAAATAGTAATTATTTTCTCAAAATAATGACTCATAATGCTGAAAAAAATCACATGCTTTCTGAAGTAATAATTCATTTTTACTGTTAGTTATCATTCTCACATACTAAGTCAAAACCGTGAGTAAATAAGCAGTTATTTTGACCTAATAAGTTAAAGTTTTTCTTCTATATGGTGGACATGGGTTTTCATATAAAAAGCACATAAGCCTTTTTATATTATGCAGGTCTGTCACGATTGGCCCCTCCCAGTCCTGTCCATGTGTTTGTGTTGTTTTGGTTTAGCCCAAGTGCTCTTTCTTTTGGATTTGTAGTCCAGCCCCCTTGTTTCAAGACTCCACCTCTTATTGTTTCCACCTGTGTTCCTGCCTGTTCCTCGTTTACCCTGTTATTATTTAAGCCCTTTGTTTGCCCTTATGTCTTTGCTGGTCTTTGTTGTATGAACTGTTGGTTGTATTGTGTTCTCATAGTGTTTAGTTCAGTGCTCTTTATTGTCATGTCTGTCCCGCGATCTCTACTTGTTGGCTCTATGACCCTGGACTGTCTCGACCCTGATTTTGGATTTGCCCATAATAAATGTTGCTTATCCGCTTCCTTGCTCCCCGTTATAAGGTCATTTTAACTATGAAGTTGCACCTGCATTCATTTGCATGGAAGTTCTTAGTAGATAACCTGCTGATTTGTCATTAGGTTCAGTCAAATATGAACAGATAGCTCAAATAGAGAGCTCAGAGCTCAGAACTTTACAACATCTTGAATACATTTTAAAGCACTAATGAACCCAGGAAAGAAGCTAATAATTTGGTCTGTTAGCTGAGCACAGCAATGTAGCAAATAAACAATTCAATTAAATGCAAGATTGCAGTTTTTCGTGCCTAGTAATATAATCAAGAAATTATCGAGCCTTAATACAGACAGATAGACTTTTCTTTGTTATCCTGGGCTGTCTGTCTGCCTCCCTACGTTGCCGGAATGAGTGAGGCTGGGAGTGAATGCTGTTTAACCCCAGAGGAGACAGAGAGGCCCTAGGGAGAAAGCTGCACTCACACACCTCATCCATCACACACACCCATCACTATTACACTGCCTACTCCCTGAGGAACATCAGCCGTCCTTGAGAGAACTCCCATACCCTACACGCATATGTAACAACAAGATTTCTCTCTGGTTCCATCGGCCTTGTGCTGTGAGGAAATGTGATGAACCAAACAGGTTTTATTTGGACTACTTTTAGCTTCACATCAAAGAGAAATAAATTTAAAATGTTTTTTTTCCAAGCTAACTGAAAGTATAAATGATAAGTTTATATGGTAATTATTGTTATTATAAGATTGAGATAAAACTATCTATCTATCTATCTATCTATCTATCTATCTATCTATCTATCTATCTATCTATCTATCTATCTATCTATCTATCTATCTATCTATCTATCTATCTATTTACAGCACTATGCATACATTTGAGACCAATTGTCATTTATTTACTATCCAGTCAAAACAGCGAGTACAAATTATTTATGTATTTGAGATAAAGGAAAAAAAACAGGACTTTCCAAATTTGGTGTTCAAAAATGTTTAAAACATATAGAGAAAATTGAACTCCTAACAACGGTGCAAGACCTTTTAAACCACAAAAACTTTCTCCATCAGATAAACAGAACATACAGCTTTCATCTTTGAGAGAGAAGAGAAAATCAAGCTCAAGTTTTACTTTAGATATGAAAACATCCACAGGTGTTTCTGTTCATCCTTCCACTGTGAGAAGACAACTGAACGCTATAAGTCTGAAAGGACATTTAGCACTTAGCAAAGAAAATCAATTTATCACAGTTTGATTATGCAGGCCCAATACAAATGGTCAAAAATGATACATTGCTGATACATTTCATTTTAAAAAATCATTACTTTAACATATATTGAAACTAGGATTTTTTTTTCTTTATCTTCTACCAGCTGTTGACAGCAGCGATAAGCATTGTAACAGCATTCATCACATGTTCAACAATGGATTGATTAAAGCACTCAATACTGTTGATGCATCCCCCAGCTGTGACAATCAATCAGGCTTAGACACCATTGGGACACACAAACAAACACACTTGTAGTACTGATTAGAGATGTTTGTGAGGATTATATTACCTGTAGAGAAAGCTGACCAGGTTATAGAACACTCACAGTAAGCACAAGCAAATGTTAAAATGCTGCCAGGCAGAGATGGGATAACCTTACTGTGATTAGAACTAAACTGTCCAAATCGAACTTTGCTCTATTGTTTCGTGCCATTGATCTTGTTTCCTTTCGCTCTTCTACGCTCAGAAGTGCATGTTAAGCAAACTCTGTTGAACAATTGATACAAAAAAGGTCTAAGCAGAGACAAATGAGGTAGGATATAGTTCATCCATCACTTTCATGCCGAAGTCTCAGTGTTTTCAGGTTTCAAAATGTAGGAGTTCTCCTCTGCCCCATGCAGAGCTTTTCAGCCCACTCATGCTGCTCATCCAGAATGAGTCACTGTGTTCTAATTTAAGAGGAAAAAGGAGAAACGAGGAAGACAATAGCTCTCAAAGTTCATACTGAAGTGAGTACATTCAATCCACTACACACCATCGCTGTCGCATCAAAAACTCCTTTTTGGACTTCTTGTCATTAATTAGAGCTTTCAGACCCTTAAAAGTTTGGAGTTATTACTGTTTTTGCTGTCCTATACTATACCATCCTGTACTGTACTATACTATACCATACTATACTATGCTATACTATGCTATACTATACTATAGTTATTATGTAATGAATTACATTTACATTTGATTTACATTCTGTATTATCAGGTTCAATGATAAAATAATGGTAAAATGTAAAGGGTGTTTTTATGTTTTTGTACATATTTTCAGTATTTTTTTAATTTTAATGTCAGTACCACTCCAATTCCAAAAAAGCTGGGATGCTATGTAAAATGGAAATAAATGTAAATAAAAAAAGAATGCAATGATTTGCAAATCCCATAGACCCATATTTTATTCACAATAGAACATAAAACACATATCAGATGTTGAAAGTAAGACATTTTACCATTTCATGACAAAACATTTACTTATTAAGAACTTGATGGCACACACCTCAAAACGTTGGGACAGGGGCAACAAAAGAATCAGAAACAGAATCAGAATACTTTATTGATCCCAGAGGGAAATTGCAGTTGCAGCCATTTATATTAAAGAATAAACACATTAATAATTTCAAACAAAAGGAGAAATTTGCAACATGTACACATAAATTCTCATATAGTAAAGTGGCAGTGACTGTTATAATAAATATGAAACATCTTGTATAGAGCAGTTCAAATTATTATACCTCTGAATTATTACACACATAATTATTATTATTACACATATGAACAGTACAGTTTGGTACTGAGTATTGCCAAGATGAACCACACATTGTGAATCACAATTTGAGGGAGATGTTATAGAGTTTGATGGCCACAGGTAAGAATGACTTCCTGTGGAGCACTGTGGTGCATTTTGGTAGAATGATTCTTGCACTGAATGTGCTCCTGTGTCTCATCACTGTGTCGTAGAGTGGGTGGGAGCCACTGTCCATAATGGCTTGCAGCTTAGACAGCGTCCTCTTCTCCGACACTGGTGTCAGCAAGTCCAGCTCCACACCCACAACATCACCGGCCTTGCAGATCAGTTTGTTGAGTCTGTTGGTGTCTGCCACCCTCAGCCTGAAGGCTGGAAAAGTAAGTAGTACTATTAAAAAAAAACAGCTGGAGGAGCAATTTGCAACTAACTCATATGACTGGGTATAAAAAGAACATTTTAGGGAGGTAGAATCTCCCTGAAGCAAAGTTGGGCAGAGGTTCACCAATCTGCGACAAACTGCATCTAAAAACTGTGGAAGGGAAATTCAGAAAAATGTTCCTCAACATAAAATTGTGAATACTTTGGATATCCCACCATCTATAGCACATTATTTCATTAAAAGATTCAGAGAATCAGGAGAAATCCCTGTATGTAAGGGACAAGGCCAATGGTCAGTGTTGGATTCTTTTGATCTTTGGGCCCTCAGGCAGCACTGCATTGAAAACAGGCATTATTCTCTACTGAAAATCACTTCATGGGCTCAGAAACACTTCCAGAATACACTGTCCTTGACCGTAGTTCACCCTGCAATCCATAAATGCTAGTTAAAGATGTATCATGCAAAGAAGAAACCATATATAAACAGGATCCAGAAACATCAGCAACTTCTCTGGGCCTTAATCAAAATTTGAAATCCTTTTTGGAAATAATGGGCACTTTGTCCTCCGGGCTAAAGACCATTCAGCTTTTTATTAACATGCAGTTCAACAGCCAGCATCCATGATGTTATGGGGGACATTAGTGCACATGGCATTGGTGTCTTGCACATCTGTGAAGGCACCTTTAATGCTAAATGAAATATACAGGTTTTGACAACATATGTTGCCATTCAGATGATGTCTTTTTCAGGAAAGGCCCTACTTATTTCAGCAAAACAATGTAAAACCACATTCTGCACCTATTACAACAGCATGGTTGTATAGTAAAAAAGTTATGGTGCTAAACTGAGCTGCCTGCAGACCAGACCTGTCACCCACTGGAAAAAGTTGGTGAATTATAAAATGAAAAATACGATAAAGGAGAACAAGAATGGGAAAACTTTTCACTTTCAAAACTACAGCAATTGGTCTCCTCACTTCCCAAGCACTTACAGAGTGTTGTTAAAAGAAGAGGCGATGGAACACGGTGAAAAACATGCCCCTGTTCCTACTTTTTTGAGGTGTGTGCCATGAAGCTATAAATGAGTCAATGTTTTCCATGAAATGGTAAAATGTCTCACTTTCAACATCTGATATGTGTTCTATGTTCTGCTGTGAATAAAATATGAGTCTATGAGATTTGTAAATCATTTCATTCTGTTTTTATTTACATTTATATACATTTATTACAACTTTTTTGGAATTGGGGTTGTGCATTGTGTGATCAGAAAAAACATTTTTGATGAACATCTTTTTTTCTTTGTCCAACATATGATAGTGTATACATCTGTGATTTATTTGTAGTTTGGTACAAATAGTAAGGACAAAACTAATCTTTTTAGCACCTCATTTTCTCAGTTGCTCTTTTCTCCCTCTCAGCTTGCGTGTGTGACAGGCTTGTATCATTTAGCTTAATCTCTTCTACCTGAGCATGGAGCTGTTTACTGGGATATGCATGTATATAATCAAACACTTTCTTTAGTTAGCGGAGCGCTGTCAGAGCAGACTGAGTGAATTTTCTTGACATCCTCATTGGCAACTGTGAGAGGGGTAACTGTGAAAACAAGTGCTAATAAGCATAGAGCCAGGCAGGTAGATTCCAGAAATGTTCCGTTAAGCTACAGAGCCCTGCAGTCTCTCTAGGGACTTGGGGCAAACATGAATGGATTCTCTGCTGCATGCAATACTAAAACCACTAAAGAAAAAAAACAGAGAAAGAATAAAAACAAATGTGAGAAAAAAGACCAGCTGTATAACATGAATCACAAATCACTTGCAGCTTGTGTGAGGCTTTTGCTGTTTGGTAATAGGTAATAGGTTGTAAATTATGCAAAGTCATTAAATAGAAAACAATTGAAATATTAATATATTGCCCATATGTTGTAACTAAACCTAAGTAGAAGTGAGCAAACATTCAACACTAACTGGCAAAATAATCAATGATTGTGTCCACATTGAAAAGGGTGGTAAATGGTAGCCTTTACACTCATAATCACTATATAAAGTTGACTATGCTAGCTTACCACTGACATCTTCCTGAGCTTCAAAGTGAAAATTTGAAAGTATGGCCAATGTTGGCCAACATTAAAAAAAAAGAAGGCCTTTGACTATTGCATCAGGAACTGAACAGGCATATCCATGACAACCTATGCATATCTATGATATCTGTCTCTTCAGAGGTTCATATCAAGGTGCTTGAAAAGCGAGATAAAGGCAGTGTTGCCTGAGAAGGGCCCACCACAGCCGAAATGTGAGGAGAATCTTCTATTTTGGGATAAAATGAGCGGGCCAAAAATGTATTCGTTAAATATATATTTTTAACAAAGTTTACAGATTTACCTAAATGGCACTGACATCTATTTTTTGTGCATTGTACTTTGCACTAACAATTGTAGTGCAAAGTATGTGGCAAAGCAGCGCCCACACAAATTGTGCTTCAAATAAACAGGATACGAAATCATCAAACTGCATTTTCACAGTGTATTAATACCTACAACCCTTGCTTTTGCCAAGTTAAAGGGTCACTGGCAAATATTTAAAATGAACATTAATATATTAACATACAAATTTATTTCAAAATGTATTCCAAACCATAAAGTGAGATAAAGGCAGTGTTGCCTGAGAAGGGCCCAATACAGCCAAAATGTGTGGAGAATCTTCTATTTTCGGATAAAATGAGCAGGGTTGGAGCTATAAGCAAAGGCCAAAGTATCCATCTGCCCACTGAACAAAGCTACTCCAGAGACTCAGAGGCAAGTGGTGCCTCAGGATTTTTCAGCCAATAAAAAGAATTCTGCTATACAGGGCAGTCAAATATAGTTGTAAGATAGGCTTGATCTAGGATTCACCTCTTTAACCATCCTCTGGGTAAAACTGCTCAAGAAAGCATCACAAACCGGTCCTTTGTTCCAAATATGTTTTCACTGCACCAAGAATCATCTTCATTAAATATTAAACGCTATGAGACCAATGTTTCATTTTACTGATTACACCAGAAACACAACCTGAGGAAATACATATTCATCATTAGCTTGAAAAGCTAATCTAACAAACTAGGAAGGGTCGACTCAGTCATTTTGCATTATACAAATCTATGAATTATTAGATTGCAGGGAGATACATTCATTATGTGTGTATTACTGCCCCACAGCTATTTCTAATAGTAGCTTTTCAGGAGTGCTTGGGCTCTGATGAATGTTAGCTAATCGCTAATGTCAGCTGAGGCATTAGGCACCATTTATCATGTCTTTAAAGGACATGCTCATGAGAATATTAACAAGAGTGCTGCTACTGCTTAAGACAGAAGTCTCTAAGTATATTAGAGCAGTGTTTTAGTATTGTGTTAGATAAGGAAAACCCCAATAAGTTTATTAAACTTAGCAGCAGGATCAGCACCAGAACTAAATGCTGAACAGGGCATTCAAAACCATGGACAGACTGGTACACGAGCACGTCCACATGGAAGTAAAAAACTAAAAATATAGCAGAAATGTTAATAAACCTAAAGACTTTATTTAGATGGTTTTATCCATCATTTTCTCTGAGCACAAAAAAACGCAAAACAAGCAGAAGGATGAGTTAACCACCCACATGGAAAAAAATATGCAAACATTTATATTTTTACAATATATGAAAAAGACCAAAAATGTATTTGATATATATTTTTTGTTATATAATTTAACAAAGTTTACAGATATAACTAAATGGCACTGACATCTATGCTTTGCATTGTACTTTGCATTAACAGTTATATGTATGTGACAAAGCAGCGCTGCACAAAATGTATTTCAAATAAACAGGATATTAAATAATCAAACTGCATTTTCACAGTGTAATAATACCTACAACACTTGCTTTTGCCAAGTTAAAGGGTCACTGGCAAATATCTAAAATTAACATACCGCAATACAAATTTATTTCAAAATGTATTCCAAACCATAAAGTACATTAGACAAGTGTTTGGCCTATTTTGATCTTTTTTTTTCATGTATTTGATAAATGCATCTACATACATTTATTTTCATATACATTTGTATTTTGTATTTTTGTCTATACTTTTTATAGTATATTTTGTAATATAATTGTTAAAATAAATGCATTTTAAATTATATTTCTTTAATATGACATGTTTGGAATGTATTTCAGCATTGACTGCAATGTATTTGACATATTTGATATACTTAATGATTAATGATTAACGATAATAATGCTGTCTCATTGTCATGCTAAGTCTTTATGACTATTGGATGGAAAAAATACATGAAAACACAAGTTTCTGAAAATCACAAAGTTTTGTATACTTCCTTTCTCATACCCGAGGTTGCTTCACAACAGCATTGTAATACAATTTAAGTTATGCTACACAGATCAACAGTAGGCAAAACACATGAAAGAGATATCATCTCAGTTAAACCATGTATCTCAAAAAATGTCACTTTCCAGGAGAAGGAAAAACATTTTTATTTTCAGTGTAAAACATTGTAACAAGATGTTTGTCATTTTGGACTGTTTATGCTCATTTGTTTGTAATATTTGTTAAGTGCTAGTGGCACCTTGTATTTTCAAATTTCAGAAAATGAGCACAACAGAGGGTTAGGGTTTTTCACTCTAGAGTTTGTTGTCAGAACAACACATTTTTGTTTTGATTGCAATATTTGCAATGCATGAAAAAAAACAGGAAGCTACCAAAAAAGCTACCTTAACACTGAAAGTGAAATGTCTGTAAGTGATACATTGTGAGATATTTTATTAAAATGCAATAAACGTTGCATATAATATGCTGCACATTCTGAAAAACATCTGCATCCACGTATGCCATGTAAGTTGTTGCAGTTTGTTGTATTAGTGGCTTTTGTTCTTTTCTGGTGAGGGTGACTGACCCCCAGCCCCTTTCAGACCCAGACTCAGCAGCCCTCAGCACAGAGGGCAATGACCCACCAGCCGGGTTTTTAAACGAGTTGGAGGACGGGCCACAGGGGCAGCACCTGTCCAGATGGCAGGGAGCAGAGGCCTGTGAGCACAACCGCAGCAGGAGCTTAGCTGCAGGTGTGCACTGGACACTGGCCAGAGCAAAACCCATGGGAGCGGCAGGACAAAGGATGCTGTGATCCAGTCTGCTGACTTTGACTTCTAGTCTGAACTTTTCTTCCCCAGTCATACGCAAGCCATAATTACAGGTAATATTAATTCAGTCTCTGTGTTGAAATTTTCTCCTCATTTACTTGCTCTGTATAAAGAAAGACTAATCCTTAATATTCATTTAGAGCTGTGTGGCACTTCTTCCGGGAAATATTACATAAGGTTACTTTCAGGCTTCATGTTTATTCCACAAATTATGTGATTTCCCAGCTTGTGTTTGAGTGCACATCTCTAATGCACTACGGTGAAAATAGCTTGTGGTAGCAGAGTGGTTTGAACCTCCAAGCAGAACTGGGGCTGAGTCCCTTCACTGCAGCACTTGTGCTCTCCACTGTCCTTCACATTTCACTGGTCAGCACTCAGTAATCAACACACTACACCAAGACAGAGCTTGAGCTTAATTACCAATCACACACTGCAGGACAAAAACACTCAGACTTTCTGATACCTCCACTACTTCTGTTCACCTTTCACTCCATTATTCATGCAGGATATTATCTGTGAGTGACACATGAATATGCAGATGTAGTTTGTTTCTAGAAGCTGTGCAGACGTTGATATGCTGATAAGAAGGGCTCATGAGATTGAGTGACATCTCTCACCACAGGAAAAAGACCTCCTGGATTTTGCTCATCGGGCAACCTGCTGAGAGTTGTTTTCTCCATCTAGACAACAGGAGACCTATTTTGCAAAATATTAGAGGCAACATTTTGCAACAACACTGACAATCTGAAAGAAAGCAGAATAGAGCATTGTTGTCTTTGCCCATAGTCATAAAGTATTTCAGCTTTTCATTTAGCCATAACTGAAATCATCCATCCATCCATCCTTCCAGACACATAAACACACACACACACACACACATACACATAAATGCAGTGCCCTCCACCAAAATTGGCACCCCTGGTAAACATATGCAAAAACAGGCTGTAAATACATTCTTTATTGCTTTTCCTTTGGTATCTTTCATCCCAACTTTTATCAAACATTTCTTTGACATATGATGATAGAAAAAAAAACTAAAACTTATCTTGAAATAAATATTTTTTCTCAAATCTATGTGTACCATACTTGTTGGCACTTCTTTGTAATGCTTTGTACTGAGTCTTCTCCTGCAAAGCTTAATTAGACTAGAGAACACATGAAAAGTGATCAGAGACCCTTCCTCCACACAGAACCTCTACAGATCCTTCAGATACTTGTGGACTCTCCTCTTCAGTTCATCCCACAGGCATTTTATGTGGTTTAAGTGAACCAGTTTTGTGTTGATTTTGAGATGTGCTTTGGATTATTGTCTTGCTGGAAGATCCAACCATGGCCCAGTTTAAACTTCCTGGCTGGAGAAATCAGGTTTTGATTTTATTTCTGCTGGTATTTTATGGAGTCTGTGATACCATATAGCCATCCATCCATCCATCCATCCATCCATCCATCCATCCATCCATCCATCCATCCATCTCTCTTTCAATTGTCAATCCATGCATCCTTCCGTCCATCTATCCATCAATCCAGCCAACAGTTATCCCTCCATCATCCATCCATCCTGCAATCAATCCACCCATCTATCATCCATCCATCCATTTCTCTATCCACCCATCCACCAATCCACCCCTCCATCCATTCATCCATCCATGCGATCCATTTTTCCTTCCATCCATCCATCCACCCACACATCCTTCTTTCCATCCATCTATCCATCCTCTACCCAACAGTCCATCCCTCCATTCACTTGTTAATCATCTATCCATAACCCATCTACTCATCCACCCAATTATCCATTCATTCATCCATTCCTCTGTCCACCAATCCACCTATTCATTCATACATTCATCTACAATACATATTTGACCCACGTCTCTAATGACACTACAATGCAAGGGGCAGTGGGGCAAGAAATCCAGGAACAACAAACAGGAAGTTACAGGTGTGACACAGAGCCTCTGGAGTGTTCCTGGCCATGAGCAGATGGATCAGACGTGATTACAGCATGAAGATGGAGGAACCATCTGTCCCCCTGTCTGTTTATAATGGTGAACTCAGTAACACAACACATGCAGCATTAGATGAGAAGATCTCTGTTGCAGGCTCAGCTTTACTGATATTTCAGTAGCTATAGGCCCTTTATTGCATTGATCCACTCAGCAGTTACAGTAAAGCTGTTTCAGATAAAGGAAATGAATCTCTTAAAAGCAGGGTTCACTTCCTATGAAATAAAACAATGTGTTTTTAATAACTCCACCTTAACACACTATTCTTATGAATTTTTTACAGGATGTCAATATAAACAAAGCTGTAACATTGAACATTTAATCAATTTTAATAATACTGTCTTTGGATTATAGTGATCTATGCATGTACATTAACTTTTGTAAGAATTATGTTTACTGGTACTTAGGTTATTTTTTTACCAACTTGTACAACTTAGTACAATTACTTGTAATTAAAGCATTTATTTGCATTTTTAACATGCATTATATGCTTAATCATGTCTCTCCCTTTCTTTTTCTCTCTCTCTCTCTCTCTCTCTCTCTCTCTTTCTCTCTCCCTCTCTCCCTCTCTCTCTCTCTCTCTCTCTCTCTCAAGTAAATTATCACTATAGTAAAAGGACTTAAGTAAAAAGGACCCCCCCTTTTCAACCAATCTAATAAATTATATTAACTTTTATATCTGGAAAACTGGAAAATTGTGTTAATGTGCATTGACCATTGACTCTCTCTCTCTCTCTCTCTCTCTCTCTCTCTCACACACACACACACACACATGCATTCTTTTAGTCAGTGTGCACAGCTATGCTGACCTCCCCAAAAGAGTGAGAGCAGGACATCTATGACTGAGGCCAATTATAAAGCAGTCTCTGGAGAGCAGGAGCTGCAGGAGACTTACACTGCTGGTGCCAAGAGAGAGAGAGAGAGAGAAAAACCTAGACTGATCTCAATTCAGTGTGTATATGTTTGCGAATCTTCCAAACTGTTTCGTGCTCTGTGGGAGCGCTTGGAGATAAACAAATCAGTTCACAGTCACTTTGAAGATCATCTCTCTATGTGTCATCCCAACATAAAAACTGTGTGGATAAAATACAAAATGACAAAGTGGGCATAGAAATGGTGATCTGATTCTTTTCAGGATGATTAACAGATTAATACATTGTTTTTCCCTACAATATTGTAAGGCTAGTGTCATCATAATGAACGAAGATGTCACATTTACATTTTTAAAACTACACTATGTAAGTTTCTCCAGTCAGCCTGATGATTGCGAGTGTGTTGAGTATGAAAGTATTTAAAGAGATTTTTTATTGTAAACAATTGTAAGAAAGCAAATAAAGTATTGTCACTGAATCTGTCCCAGTATAACATTAATTTTTCATTTGGGACCTAAACATCGGGCTGGACTTTCTTGCTGAGCCTGCACATGTGACATCACATACTTTTAAACTGTTGTTCCAGGCAGTACAGGGTGACTTGCAGCCGTGTATAAACACCATGATATAGTAAAAAATGTTTTCTCCTTACTCAGTGATGCTACTTCTTTTACTTTTAACAGCAACAACAAAAAATATTATACAGTGTAGCTTTAATGGTTATAGAATTTGCATTTAAAGGCTGGACTGGATCCTTGATTCTCACACTAATCCATATAAGTTTCACTGACAGGGAATGGAGTTGTCCTTTAAATATATATTTATGTACATGTGAACTCAGTATGGTTGTTGGTGAAGAAACCCCCACTATTCTGTCAACTGCGTTGAAATTCTCTCCTCTTTTTTTAACACCGCACAGAGCCAGTAGTAAAAGCATAGGATGATGCTGTGGCTGAACACCAGCAGGAAACATCATGGACTGTACATCTCTGCTGCAATTTATTGGGTGATTAGTCTGGATGAGCAACTCAGGTCAGGTTGTGTGTATCACCGAGTAGCACAGCTTGGGAAGAAGCTGTCATTTTACCTCTCCATTAAAGATAGAAATGAACACAGTTCTAAAGGCTTCATGGGGAGTAGTCATACTATTAGTCTGGAATAAAATCACTTCAGGTCGCTCTTCAGAGCAGAATAATCATGATGTTTTTCCTCGTAAAGAGTTTCTTTGCCTAATGTATCTGAATTAGCAACACATGTTTGTAATGAAATGTGAAAATGACTATTATGTTATCAGAAAACAGATATTTATATATAATTACACAGAAGCCTCAACAACTAAATATAGCGTATTTTTCGGTTTTAGTGTGTCCACTCTGCATTTATTACAGCTTTTATTGTTTTCATTGCATTCAGTTTTTGAAGGAAATCTACAGAGATGTTTTTCCACTTTTCCAAAGTTCAGTCTTAGAATTTGGTTGCATTTTCTGCTTCTCACAATCCAACTAATCCTATTTGGGTGATCTTGAGGTCTGGATTCTGGGGTGGTCAGTCCACTGTCCTGAGAACATCAACAGATTTGCAAATGTTTTCTCAGTAACAGCTTCTTGACAGCTACACATTTTTACAGGACAATTTACAATTTTACAGGAGAAGGAAAAAATGTTCTTGAGTTTTAATACGTTAATAAGTTACTGTAAAGAGATTTTACTCCAAGCAATGTTGGAGCACTTCTATTCATATATTCATCATGACATTTTCACACAAATAAATGGTAGATGTTGTGCTCAAATGATCTAGAAATTTAAAAAAAGGGATGCTTTGTTTTGTTGTTTCATTTTGGACAGGAATGACATGTGTGTGTACACAAAGTTATTTAAAATACCTTTTATTTATTCCTCTCTCAGTTTCTTGCAGTTAGAAGACTCAAAACACACCTCTCTCACCCACACAGGATTTAATTAACAGCCATGTCAGTGTACAGTTCCTTTAATCACTGTTTTGATCTAGAATAGAGCAACTGCTTAATGTTGATGCCACCTGAGAAATACTCTCTGAAAACAATTTCTATTTAAAATTAGTAAGCTAATTATAACAGCATCTTAATATGGAACAGCAGTCATACACACACAAGCAAGAGCACACAAGTTACAGGCACGTGCACACAAATATGCATACCCACATTGTGCTGTGTTACTCCATGCAGAAGAGAGATAACAGAAGGTTTAGAGCTGAGTGTAGCTGAGGTCTTTGCATCTGGAGTCTGATATTGCAGTCGGTCAAAGTGAGGACCAAAAAAATGTCAATGTCAGTAAAGCAGACCACCACAGGGCTGAAAAATCAGAATAAACCAATCAGACATAACAAAAACATTAAACGTATAAGGGACCGCTGGCTACAGCAGGCTACATCAGGTATCCCAACTATCCCAACTACAAAACTTAAAGAAACTTCACTAAAGCAACAATTTTTAACCCCTTAAATGGCCAGGGCCAAAGTTCACTTCTATAATCTAAGAAGAGCTCAGCCAGTATATATTGAAGTCATTGTAGTTACTGAATAAAACGCTTTAGTATGTACTAATATATATGTAGTAGTATGTAGTAATAAGCCTGGGATTTCAAAGAGTTACTAAAACTATACTGTTTTGCATGGAAGTCCAAAAGGTTTATGGAGTCATATATTTATCCATATTTATGCATAATAAAAAGTTATTTTTGTTTCTGTTGTCAAGATCTTGAGTTTTTTTTTCATAATTTTTATGGATAGAATTTCTAGGCGCAGTCAGGGGATGGAGGGTGTCTGGTTTGGTGACCTCAGGGTCACATCGCTGCTGTTTGCAGATGATGTGGTCCTATTGGGGACATCAGGCCGTGAACTTCAGCTTTCACTGGATCGGTTTGCAGCCGAGTGTGAAGCGGCCGGGATGAGGATCAGTACCTCCAAATCCGAGGCCATGGTTCTCACGCAGGAAAGGGTGGAGAGCCCTCTCTGGGTCGGGGATGAGCTCTTGCCTCAAGTGGAGGAGTTTAAGTATCTCGGGGTCTTGTTCACGAGTGATGGTACAAGGGAGCGGGAGATTGACAGGCGGATTGGTGCTGGGTCAGCAGTGATGCGGGCTCTTTACCGGTCTGTTGTGGTAAAGAAAGAGCTGAGCCATAAGGCAAGGCTCTCGATTTACTGGTCGATCTACGTTCCCACCCTCACCTATGGTCATGAGCTTTGGGTAATGACCGAAAGAACGAGATCGCGAATACAAGCGGCTGAAATGAGTTTCCTCCGCAGGGTGGCTGGACTCTCCCTTAGAGATAGGGTGAGAAGTTCGGTCATCCGGGAGGGACTCGGAGCCGCTGCTTCTTCACGTCGAGAGGAGCCAGTTGAGGTGGTTCGGGCATCTTGTTAGGATGCCTCCTGGACGCCTCCCTTGGGAGGTGTCACAGGCAAGTCCACCGGGGAGGATACCCCGGGGAAGACCCAGGACACGCTGGCGTGACTATATCGCCCAGCTGGCCTGGGAGCGCCTTGGAATCCCTCCCAGGGAGCTAGTGGAAGTGGCTGGGGAAAGGGAGGTCTGGGCTTCATTGCTCAGGATGCTGCCCCCGCGACCCGAACCCCGGAGAAGCGGAAGATGATGGATGGATGGATGGATGGATGGATAAATGTTTTTTTTTAATATATTTATACTATTACTAAGACATAATGAGTGTTATCTTATGTGGCATGTGCCTGCCCCCCGGGCCCCGATGATGATGACCGCGAGAGCAGAAAGGCGGCGCCCGAACACTCAGCAGCGAGGACACCAGGGAACAGCGTGAAGAGCTGAAAAGCTCTATTGAAGTGCAAGGAAGCCACTGAAAAGTGGCCAGCATTGTGTTGGTTTTGTTTATTTTGTGTGAGAATAAAGATATGGCTGCGGCAGCTTGGAATCCTGCCTCCAGTGTCCTCCTTAAACCCAGGGTCAAAACAGTCCAGGTTCATATAGCCAACACGGACAGATCGGGGGACAGACATGACAAAAACCAGAATCAACACAACAAATGGAGACCAAGACATCAAACAAAGACCGGCCAACACAAGGGGCAAACACAGGGCTTAAGTATACAGGGAAAACGAGGGACAGGTGAAAACAATCAGAGGCGGAGTTACAAAACGAGGGGCAGGACTACAGATACCAAAACAAATGCACATGGACTAAACCAAAACACAAACACATGGACAGGACTGGGAGGGGCCAATCGTGACAATAGGGAAGGCATGTTTACACTTTCATATTGGGATGGCAATATAGAAAATGCATTTTCTTTACACTTGTGTTGAATATGAGTATACACTTCCAGACATGGTTTGAGTGATCCATTCACAGTGTATCCTGAGATGACACTTGTTTTTTCATGCCATCAAGTGCAATCTGAAAACGTGATACAATCACTAAAACACATGTTCATGTAAGGTGTAAACAGCCACAGAGCGGTTGTTTTTATTTAAATCCAAAGTGCTGAAGCACACAGCATCTGAAAAATGCCTTCACTGTCTAAAGAGCTACAGACAGCACTGTATATGATTAGGAGTTGATTAATAAACATCTGAGCATTCCTACAGGTATGTGGGGGAGTGTACTGTGACCTTTGGGCTGTGAGGAAGGTGAGTGCTGAATCAGTGATGTGAATCATGAATCATACATGCTTTCTTAATCCAAGGCAGTTGTGTTTCAGTGGAATGAAGCAGACTTATCAGCTCTGCAGAAAGGACGAGGTGAGGTCAAGAAGGCTTAACCCTGAAGTCCATTAGCAAACTATCTAACCATTACTCATTAAAGGGTATGAGGAATGCTCTAATGCTCTGGGGAAGCCTTTGTTGTGCATCACAATTAATCTCTGCACATGCCGAGAGAACCGTAAGTGAAGGGTAAACTTTTTTTTGGTTAAAATGAAATTTGACAGATTCATAATGACCATGACTTATGCTGACTTACAAATCTATATATGTAACACAGCAGCTGTCCTTTACATCATGTTAAAAAGCTCATGATGAATGAGCCAACAGAAATTCTCCAAAATCACTTAAAATAAAACCTGTTAACATTTATATTTTAGAAGTTACTATTTTGAAGATCCATGGAAACAAAAGCAATAATGTTGTCTTTTATTATTAATATTCTAAATATGTATGTTTTCATTTATTTATTTGTTGCAATTCTATATAAGGATAGTTTCAGTTTCAAAATCTGGTTGAGCCGTTCAACATGTACACACATGTTACTGCACACATAAGTTACCACACACATTCTTGAAAAATGGCCCAAGATATTAAAATCATTGCACATTCATAGAATAATATTTCAACTGAACCTACTGTTAGAGAACTTAATTTAACCTTCAAGTTGAAGTACTATATTGATTGGCAGTAAATAATATGTATTGAGATTATTATTGATAATACAACATGCATTGAGTGTTAGTGTATTTTATTGTATTGTAGTTTGTTAATGTTTTAGAACAGCAATTAGCAATTTAAGGATGCACATTCCAGTGATTTTCCTACTCTTTGTGTTGATCTAACCCTTAACTGTGGTGAAATCACTGCAATGCATGGCCTCTTGTATCTTATTGCTTGTTATGTACTAGGATACTGCTCAATTAACTGCATCACATTACTAGAGTTCAATACTTAACCCCTATAATGTGAACACTGATGTTCACAAACCCAGTCAATGCTGGTATTAATTAGCATGGAAGCTTTTTTTACAGCCTTTGGGGAATTCAGTTCACTGGAATTGTGACACTGGTTGGCTGGTTAGCTGTTTGATTGCAGCTTTCTTGTGTTGCAGACAAAGCAAGAGCGGCTTGAGACGTGTTAGACTCGCCTCGCTTACGAACGCTTGCCTGTAACACCTCATTTGCAATTTCCTCTCTGCTTTTGTCTAGAGGGTAAGAGATAGTTTTTGCTACCACAACCTTTTGGGAAATTAATTCATTTTGCTGAAGTGTCTTAATAATTACAGTGACATCAAGGTTAATTGCCTAATCTGTATTGCCATAGAGGCATCCTGTTGAAATCCCTGCACAATCTGTTTTAGAAATGAAGGCCAGAAGACACCCGCAACACGGGGAGGATCTGACCCACATAAACTTTCCAGCAAATGTAGATAAAGACCTTAAAAATACACCACAAATATTCATTTGCTGCTGCATTTAATCTATTCAATTCAAAACATAGAAAAAATTAATTAATGAAGGTAAAATGACATGTTTGGGTTAAAGTGAAAGTAAGTTTCATTTTATTTTAATGTACAATTAATGTTTGATTTTAACATATTGAAAACATATGAAATGTCTTTTTTTCTAACATGTTAAACTCAGTATAATTAAAATAAATAGAAATTATGCATTGAAATTTGCAGAGAAATGCCATATTTAAGTGTACTCTCTGTAGAGGATGTGTTAACTTATTTTTAAAAATCAACAAGCATTTCATTTGACCAGGGGAGTTCAGACTTTTGGACAACAGTCTAATAGCATTTAAATATTGACAAGCAATACATTTTTTTTAAATAATTGCTATAGCTATAAGTCCAAGCTAAATTCACCATTTAGCTTCAGATAATCCAGACTCTACTTTTACTTTTCACTAAAATGTATCCCCAGTGTGAACTGCTGAGATCTGATTTACTTTGCCACATAAAAAGTGCATCAGCTTGTCACTTTTGTTTTACTTCTGTTTAAAATTCTAATACTATACCTACATATCACCAATGTACAAACGGGTGTTTCTCTAGTTTTTGTTTGCTTTTACTTGTTTATTTGTTTGTTTTCCATTGTTAGCAGCTACCCTCCATTGTGTGAAAATACTGTAATGAATAAATCAAATAAACACTCGAAAATAGCTTGGAATAAAATTGCTTTCCATTAACTTACATTAAAGAAAGTTTTGCTTTCTCCTGTAAAGTTGCCATTTTGGATTTCTTTTAGGCTGTCCACTTTTGTGACCACTATTTGTCAGTTTTCTGTATTTCTGGTTTAGCACTATATCAGAGTAGTTGATTCTCCCACATACTGCAGCGGTTTACAGCAAGTTTGAAGCTCTAACAGGCCATGATTATCTAACCACAGTGTGTTGGTGCAGTGACACACTAGCATACACAGGACACTCCTGGGCTGAGCAGAGTGTGTAATGGATCTCACTGTCATCCACACACTGCTCTTTGCCAAGAGAGGCTATGGCTGACATTAACCTGCAAACCCAGCACACATTGGACAGCAGCCCTATGAGAGTTCAAGCTCACACCCACAAACCCTGTGAAAAGGCCAGCCATGAGAGGTTTCATTAATAAACCACCAAAACAGGCATGACAGTTCAAGTTCACTAGCTCCAAGTCTTAGTTTTGTGACCATGCATTGTTTGTAGCATTGTTATACAGTATTGACATTGATTCCTCATATTTATGATGATTTTTTTAAAAATATGTATTTCCAATGTACACATTCAGATTATCTACACATCAGTAGTTTAGTATTTATGTGAATTGCATATAATTAATATTATTAATATTAATATATGCTCTTACAAATGTATTAGTATCACAAGTAACACAATTCATCTGTCAGTAATGGTAATGTGATTACAAGAATTTATATTGTAAAATGTTATAGCACTTCACTACAGGAGAAAGAACTTACATGTTACTGTAATTTTTTCGGGGGACAACAGGGTTGTTGGCGTAGGGTTAGCTAAGATAATATCACTAGGGGAAACACTCCCAAAATGCAATGTATCTATATGTCTCCTGAACAACATTCATTCATTTTGTCAAGAGCTCTGAACATTACAATCTCTGGCTTTTTCATTTTTCTGTTAAAACAAACTATCTTTACAAAATATCTTCTTTATAGATACATTACAGAAATGTTGAAATGAAAGATGTATTTATCTAAGTTAGTAGAAATGTCAGTCAGCTGTATTCTGATATATGATTTGAAAGTCAAGTAATACTAGCTAGCTAGCAAGAGGTAAACACAGAGTTGTGTCCTGATTGGGGGGGTGGGGGGGTGCTTAGTTGGCACATTGATTTTGGGGCTGTTTGACACATACATCAGCATGCTCAAATGTAGGACTAACATATACTGTCACCAACAGTCACCAACATATACTATTTTTTATGATATGCTGCACACATAATACATAAAATACTACATAACACAACAAGAATGCAGCACTACTTTATCACTGTTTATATTACATATAGATTTTTAACAAGTTGTCCATACTTCTATGCTATTGGTCATTTGATAATATGGGATTGTATTTCAAGATGAAAATTTATTTTATGAAAGATATTTCTACTTTTACTCAATTACAAGAGTTGCGTATATTGTCCAGCGCTCTTCCAGCCAATGACAAAATAAACATTCCTGACTCAAAAAACATTGTTTTCCATTTAATGTTTAAATATGTGCTTTGTTTGAATTAAAATCTAAGGTAATGTCTGGATGTTCCTTCATTCTTTAAAATTCTTTGCTGGGGCTGGTTGGCACAGGTGCACAGCATGAATTTAGTCATGAATGCATTAATTCCAGGTAATGTGTTCTGAATTGAGTTCTGTTGCTAGCTGGGTTATTCCTAATGTATGGTATGCCTAGCATATATGGCAGATAGTCGAAACTGTGCCAACCAACCCCATGCTTCCCCACTTTGTAGCACATTGCCCCCAAAATTGGCAATAACTCAAATGTCTAAAAAATGAAAGCGAAAAGGAAAAAAGTTTTTGTCTTACCCCCTGTGGAAGCGCATGAGAGCTAATTAGCATTATATATTACTTTCAAAATGTGTTTAAAAAAATGAAACACTTTTACAATTATAAACATGCTTTTGAGGATACATCCCTTCATTGTTGTATATCATCCCTAACAATGATGAAAGACATTAATTCTGTCCTCATCAACCTAAAGTCCCCTGGGCAGGTGTCAAAAAGCAGGATTTTTTTTTTATATTTGGTGCATACAAGACAGTTAGGCTCCATCACTGTGGCATAGAACTGTGGGTGGAGGCCTCTCATCATCTACATCTATGCTGATATCTCATTAATCTTACTGTTGCAAGTGACATAGAGAGTGTCTACCCCATCAATGCTCAAATTAGACCTATTGAAGGATAACTCTTCTTCATAATGCAAAGCACGGCTCTGCCGACAGGCTTATTCCCTCTAATATTGACTTTAATTTCATATTTAATAGTCAGTCATAATGCTACTGAGAGAGTAGTGATTAAAAATGCTCTATTTCTTTTTTATTAGTGTCCACACATGATCACTGGTTTTGCAGTAGTATATTGCATTGTGCAGAGTGTAATACTATTTATTTGACCATTGTGAAGACTGTAATATTATTGAATAGAACTCCAAAAAAACACAAGGCAATGTGTGACTAGCAATCACAGCTTTGAGCAATTGTACACATGTGTACGTTATAAAGTAGTGAAAAATTTTCAAGGCTACACACTGATTTTCGGGACAAAAAACTCATTAAAAATATATCAAAAAGTATTATGCAAGTGTTAGTTTAATTTAAAGTTAAATTTAGGTGTCAAGGTTTGTAAAGCCTAATACAGGGGTCAGCAACACATGGCTCCAGAGCTGCATGCAGCTCTTTCACTTCCTGTTGCAGTTCCACAGCAAAATTAGATTTGTAGGTAAAAATAAAATAATCCTTCTTTTCAGTAACATAAAGCCCTGCTGATTGTTCTAGCATCTGAAATGCTGAAGTTAATGTATAACTGCTAATTCACCAACAATAGCAACTCAATCTCACCTATCTAGTAGCTAATGAAATGGCAAAGGGGGAGATTTCAAACAAACATAGATAAAATGGAGATGAACAGATTTATTAACATTTCCTCACTAATAAATATTCCACAGTCAACTGTCAGTGGTATTATAACAAAGTGGAAGCAATTGGGAACGACAGCAACTCAGCCACAAAGTGGTAGGCCATGTGCACAGAGGTCAATCGCTACAGACCTCCAAACTTCATGTGCCCTCTAGATTAGCTCAAGAACAACATAAAGAGCTTCATGGAATGGGTTTCCATGGCCGAGCAGCTGCACATCACCAAGCACAATGCAAAGCAGTGCAGTGGTGTAAAGTGCCACTGGCAGAGGAGACGTATTCTCCGGAGTGACGTATCATGCTTCTTTGTCTGGCAATCGGATGGATGAGTCTGGGTCTGGCGGTTGCCAGGAGAACGGTAGTTGTCTGACTGTCTGACCGCATTGTGCCAAGTATAAAGTTTGGTGGAGGGGGGATTATGGTGTGGGGTTGTTTTTCAGGAGTTGGGCTCAACCCTTTAGTTCCAGTGAAAGGAACTCTTAATGCTTCAGCAGTCAGAAAGATTTTAGACAATTTCATGCTCCCAACTTTGTGGCAGTAATTCCGGGATGGCCCCTTCCTGTTCCAACATGACTGCTCACCTGTGCACAAAGCAAGGTCTATAAAGACATGGATGAGTGAGTTTGGTGTGGAAAACTTGACTGGCCTGCACAGTGTCCTGACCTCAACCCGATAGAACACCTTTGGGATGAATTAGAGTGGACACTGTGAGCCAGGCCTTCTCGTCCAACATCATTGTCTGATCTGCAAAGTGAAGCTGTCAAACATTATAAAATCATGAAGCTGAAATCTGCAGCACTTACATTCTGTAAATTAAAACAAGAAGAATAGATAGATAGATAGATAGATAGATAGATAGATAGATAGATAGATAGATAGATAGATAGATAGATAGATAGATACATAACTACATCAATCAATCCCGTGGGTTTAAATAGATCATAACATAATATTTTTAAATACATTAAGCTGTAAATACACACTTTGTTTTTAAATAGTTATTCTGTGGATAGTCTGAACTGATTCTGTGGAATGGTCCACATATGAGCTGTTACTGTGAACATACAGTACTGCTGTAATTATTGGCATTTTTGCTCTGATTAAACACAGCTTTGCTGTATCATGATAAGCACAGAGACTAAGCATGCTACCTTTAATTACTTTCTGTCCTGAGCATAACTTTTTTATTTATATCATGATGGCAATTTTCTAATATATCTTGTTAGTGGTTGCTAATTTTTCATATACTCCTTTATAAAACAGGCATGTACAACTAATCTCATTCCTCTCCAATTACATCATGTTCATTATTAAAATGTCAAGCTAAAAATACACTCTGTGGTAATTTGGTTCTTCTCTCATAGGAAATTGCTCTACCATGTCAAATGTCTTATCATTGCATTGTCAGTTTTGTTTCTGAGGTTCAGTCATCATTTCTTCCATGTTCTATATGAGGCGGGTTGCCTCAATGCTTTTGCATTGTATGCTTGCCTGGAAATTTCTGCTGGTGTTGAATTTGTGTGGTTATGTAATTTGTTATACAGATAGATCAATTCCTGGCAGCTGTACAAAGTGTTTCTTCAGTTATTGGAAATTGTGTGTATGTCACAACACTCGCCTCGTCTATTAGAAGTGGAATTGATTATTGTTTCTCATCTTGGGGGTCTCATTTGAGTTAAAGTGAAAAGTATTCTAAGACCATTTGTCCTGAAACAATGTCAATGTTTTGCATCAATCCCCAACTGGGTATGAGAAATTAGTGAACTTTGCAATTATGCCATGGTGTTGTGTTGTAGACAGGAGAGCCACATTGGGGGGATGGTGGTTAGGACTCTTCTAAAGACCTCTGACTGATAGGGGCCCTAAAAAAGGATTTGAACATTAAGTTTACATTAAATGCTTTAGTCATGCCCCTAAACCAGGTGCAAATACTTACTAGCAAAGAATTGTGAGGAAGGAGTGTTGGTGGGGTGTAATGCTTCCTGAAGAAAAATCTGGTTTCCAAAAATGAAGTCCATGAGTGGTGGAAATGAAGCTGCTAGCTTCATCCATATAGTGAAATAGGCATCCTTTGCTGCCTTAACATAAGTTACTTAAAAGAAAACTTGAGTGTTTACATTTCACTCCACATTTAGCTGACATTTACTCAGTGCCGGCAAACTTAAAATGAAACTTCAGAAAGCTATTCCTATTAAATCAGCTGTCCCTCTGCCTGCCTGGGGGCTGGTCATAGAAATTCAGCTTCAGGTTCAGCAGTACTGCTCCTTATCCTCAAACCCCTACCAATAAATTGACTCTGTCTCTCCATCCCCATAAATTTACATTTACATTTACTAACCCATACCCCTACCTATGAACCAGCCTTGTCTTTCCATTCCCATACCCCTACCAATGAACCAGCCTTGTCTCCCCAACCCCATACCCCTACCAATGAACGAGCCCTGTCTCCCTAACCCCATACTCCTATCAATAAACCAGCCTTGTCTCCCCACCTCCATACCACTGACAATGAACCAGTCCTGTCTCCCCATCTCCATAGCCCTACCAAGGAACCATCCCTGTCTCCCCATCCCCATACCCCTACCAATGAACCAGTCTTGTCTCCCCCTTCCCATAGCCCTGCCCATGAACCAGCCTTGTCTCCCCATACCCTTACCCCTACCAATGAACCAGTCTTGTCTCCCCATCTCCATACCCCTAACAATGAACCAGCTCTGTCTCCCCATGCCCATATCTCTACCAATTAACCAGCCCTGTCTCCCCATACCCATACCCCATACCGATGAACCAACCTTGTCTCCCCATCCTCATACCCCTACCAATGAACCAGCCCTGTCTCCCTATCCCCATACCCCTACCAATGAACCAACCCTGTCTCCCCATCCCCATACCCCTACCAATTAACCAGCCCTGTCTCCCCATCCCCATACCCCTACCGATGAACCAGCCTTGTCTCCCCATCCCCATACCCCTACCAATGAACCAGCCCTGTCTCCCCATCCCCATACCCCTACCAATGAACCAGCCCTGTCTCTCCATCCCCATACCCCTACCAATGAACCAGCCCTGTCTCTCCATCCCCATACCCCATACCGATGAACCAGCCTTGTCTCCCCATCCTCATACCCCTACCAATGAACCAGCCCTGTCTCCCTATCACTCTACCCCTACCAATGAACCAACCCTGTCTCCCCATCCCCATACCCCTACCAATTAACCAGCCCTGTCTCCCCATACCCATACCCCTACCGATGAACCAGCCTTGTCTCCCCATCCCCATACCCCTACCAATGAACCAGCCCTGTCTCCCCATCCCCATACCCCTACCAATGAACCAGCCCTGTCTCTCCATCCCCATACCCCTACCAATGAACCAGCCCTGTCTCTCCATCTCCATACCTTTACCAATGAACCAGCCCTGTCTCTCCATCCCCATACCCCTACCAATGAACCAGCCCTGTCTCTCCATCTCCATACCTCTACCAATGAACCAGCCCTGTCTCCCCATACCCATACCCCATACCGATGAACCAGCCTTGTCTCCCCATCCTCATACCCCTACCAATGAACCAGCCCTGTCTCCCTATCACTCTACCCCTACCAATGAACCAACCCTGTCTCCCCATCCCCATACCCCTACCAATGAACCAGCCCTGTCTCCCCATACCCATACCCCTACCGATGAACCAGCCTTGTCTCCCCATCCCCATACCCCTACCAATGAACCAGCCCTGTCTCCCCATCCCCATACCCCTACCAATGAACCAGCCCTGTCTCTCCATCCCCATACCCCTACCAATGAACCAGCCCTGTCTCTCCATCTCCATACCTTTACCAATGAACCAGCCCTGTCTCTCCATCCCCATACCCCTACCAATGAACCAGCCCTGTCTCTCCATCTCCATACCTCTACCAATGAACCAGCCCTGTCTCCCCATACCCATACCCCATACCGATGAACCAGCCTTGTCTCCCCATCCTCATACCCCTACCAATGAACCAGCCCTGTCTCCCTATCACTCTACCCCTACCAATGAACCAGCCCTGTCTCCCTATCACTCTACCCCTACCAATGAACCAACCCTGTCTCCCCATCCCCATACCCCTACCAATGAACCAGCCCTGTCTCCCCATCTCCATACCTTTACCAATTAACCAGCCCTGTCTCCCCATACCCATACCCCTACTGATGAACCAGCCCTGTCTCCCTATCCCCATACCCCTACCAATGAACCAGCCCTGTCTCTCCATCCCCATACCCCTACCAATGAACCAGCCCTGTCTCTCCATCTCCATACCTTTACCAATGAACCAGCCCTGTCTCTCCATCCCCATACCCCTACCAATGAACCAGCCCTGTCTCTCCATCTCCATACCTCTACCAATGAACCAGCCCTGTCTCCCCATCCCCATACCCCGACCAATGAACCAGCCCTGTCTCCCCATAATCTTTCACCTTCTTCATCATTTTTAATAAAAAATAAAAAATAAAGAAAAAAATAATAATAAAGGATAAAAAATACATCCATTCTTCTCTGATTATAAGTTCAGGCTCTGGTTCTATCAATACTTCGATAGTTGGGAATGACAGGTTTTTTCCATTTCACTAATCTCTCATTCAGCTAGGGACAGAAACACTGACTTTCATACAAAAACGTGTTTGAATATTCATCAAGCTGAAGGTTTTCATTTTAGGAAAAGCAGAACTCATTACAGCTGTTATGCAAATGGAAAATGCTGTGCTAAGCTGACAAGATGTTGTGCACTTCTTATGAATATGTATATATATATAAAAAAACTTGATAGCAAAAACCCTTCACAATCAAGAGAAAAAGGTTTCATAAAACCAAAACTAAAGGAAACTTTTTAGGCTCTTATTGAATTTAAGAGCCTAAATCTGTTTATTATGTCTCTTTGTAATCTTTAAAGCATATGTGGATTTCTGATACACATAATTCAAATTACTGAGATGGACTTGTTCTGAGAGTACTTCAAATACAAAATTGTGTGCTCTGACATTGAGGTTTTATACACACATTATGTCACCTCCATGACGTACTGATCAATAAAAATGATCCAAAATCCCTATGAATGATGTAATTTCACATTTACGTACAATAAAAGTTAAGATTTGTTTTCATTGTCCTGTAATGTTACCATTTCAGAGATAAAAGGTTTTAGTCTGTGATGTATCTTTCTGGAACGTTGACATTTTGATCTTATTATACCAAAAGGTTTAACATATGTTTGACTCATATTTGCACACACACACACACACACACACACACACACACACACACACACACACACACACACACACACACACACACACACACACACACACACATACACACACACATTATCTAAGCTGCCTATCCTTCTGGGTCATGGCAGGGTGATGGTAGCTTATCCCATCGCTTATTGGGCAGAAGGCAGGAAACACCCTGGACAGTCGCCAGGTCATTGCAGAGCACACACACAGACATATACATTTACATGCACACTCACGCCTAGGGGCAAAATAACATCTCCAATTTACCTGAGAGCATGTCTTCGGAGCACCCGGAGGAAACCCAGAGGGCACCCTGATCGCATGAACCCAGGCCATTCTTCAAAGATATGAAATATGTAAATTTGTCAATTTGGCCTGTCAAGATCATATATAGCTGACAATTGATTGCCATATAAATAATTGTGATTAAAAATGTAATCATCTATTTTGTTCATTGTATGCAAATAGCACAAAGGTACAAGGAAAAAATGACCAAATTAGCTGGTTAGCTTTTTTGCTTCCTAGCTATTTATACTTATTACCCTAAACTGCTGACACGCAGAGCTCAAATAAACAAATAATACACACCACTGCCCTCTAAAGGTGTTACAGCACCAGTCAGAAATTAGAACTTTTGTTATCTAAAGTCATTAAAGTATTAATTCTAAAAAGTTGAATGTGCTTTGCCTGCGTGCGTGTGATGTCTTTTTTGTGGTTATGTTAATTAGTCTATGGAAGTTTTCACAAATAATGACTATATTGATAGAACTACATTCTATGGCATGATTGATCTCCAAAATAGATTGATTTTACACTCATTGTTTCCATGATGTTGGAAAAAAAACAAATTTACATATATTCACCTGTTCAGCCTACAGCAGGAGTGATTTAACTCAGACTGGTTTTTAAGCAAAACACAAACAAGGTAGCCAATCAGAATAATGTAATTCACATATATGTTGTGAATACACAGGAACATAAAACCAGCCCATTAATTGTATTTTTATGGTATTAAGACAGAAATACATCTTGGTGGAAAATAGAATAATAACAACTAAGTTAAACAGTTTGAAGTCAACTGCTTTTTGCATCCTTTTCTTTTACCTTCCAGAACTAATAGGAGACTGAAAAATTGCATCTGACATTCTTATTTGTGCTTGAAATGATATTCATCCACCTTTGTAGACAAACCAAAATATAACAGCACTTTCATTTGGAAAAAAATATGCAGTGTTGAATGAACACTATTGAGTATTCATTTGTCTGACTAAATGATTATGTTGTTGCTGTGGTTATTTTTCTGTGTTGACCAGTGAAATATACACTTGACCTTAAATGACCTCTAAATTACTGAGCTTGCACCATGATTACAACCTAGAACACAGTGCTGAATTCAATAACAACAGTTGACCTTTAAACATAGTGAGGACTAGAGGGATTTTCGATCACCAATTAGTTCAGTCTATTCTAGAGAAACCTAAAGACTCATCAGGGACACTGCATTGATCGCACAACCAGCTGGCAGCAACACCACTGACAGAATAAGCACTAAGCACTCACAAATGTGTTGGCCGCCAGTTTCTGCTACATTGTTTACTGCTTTTATATGAGAGTATTTCAAGAAAAATTGCCACTTGAAGAATATGTAGTTGATCTTTAAAGATAGGCTTGGGATTTTACAACAGCAAATCCAAAACCCACCACATTTGACAGGACTTCCAGAACAAGGTGCTGGCAATTTCAGCATCATGAGCCATTTTTTCAGCACCCCGGAGAGCACCCACCCTCTGAAAGCTGCGCCTGTGCAATCAGTCAGCGACAGACAGCTACAGCTGGTGAAAACCAACTACCCACTGGTCACAAAGTGAGGAGCTCATTACTGTGTAGAAACTTTGGTTGAGCATGATCACAAAGTTTGATGGATCAAAGTTGGCAGCATTGCAATTGCAGATAGTACGATGGCTGTTGTCGCAGAAGGAAGGAGCCAAGCTGAATTATTATCAAAAGCTATGAGTTCTCTTGACATTGAGTATGTGTAAAAGAACAGCAATGGACATCCAAGAGAGTGGAAGTTAATTAGATATCAAGCCTTAACTCCTGGGATTGTAATTAGCAGAACTGCATGACTGCTCAGTGGTAATTAAATGTCATTATCTCAAAGTTCTCTGAAAAGAATGCTGAAAATGTCAAAGGTAACTCAGTCTGAACACTTTGTGAAGAAGAGAACCTAGTAAATAAGTGCTGAGGATATAATGACATGAAGCAACATAACTAATGCAATGATGTATTTGCTGACAGCATTAAGTGAGATCTAGAATGTGCAAATATAGCAGAGTACACTTTGCCACAATATAATGGCATGTAAAAATGTCATGATTCAAAGATCAAGATTTTTGGCTCTGATAATTATGTATTGACTGCTGATGAAAATTAATCACTGGTATGTAATTTATTCTAAATGGCATTGCTGGAGGGGTGACTTTCCTGCTGCTTTCAGAATTAGAAAAGCAACAGGCAATTCTGCAGTGGATGTAGAGGAAGTTCTTTCCATCAATATTGCATTGCTCCATTTGTAATCTTGATTACCTTTTGATGATCTTTTACAGTTGCTAACACAGATTCTATTTCACAACTAATGAACATATTCACACACATTTTGTTTGCTCTGTGGTGCCCACACCACCTCTATTCTAATGTCAATTCACATTTCAGTGAAACGTCTAGTGCCTCTTGTGAGAAAATGTGATATAAATTTGTTTCCAGTATTTGATACGTGTCTTAATTTGCAGGTGAAGCCATTAAATGCATAACATTTTGAAGATTTACACAATTGAATAGAAAGCATTCTTTTAATCTATAAGGAAAATACATAGAGTACAGAGAAGAGTAGAGAGCAGAAAGAGAGGACAAACAATATTTCACTCTAGAATAGTTCTGCCCTCTGCAGCCTGCTGACTTCACTTATATCCAATCAGGAACCTGGAACAACTTACAGGTATGTGTTTATCTCAAAGAGTGGAGTTTAGCCAAAACATATGATGCATCTGCAATCTCCCAGACACTGAACAAGAAAAACATGAAAATATGCAAATAAATGCTCATAATGTATTGTGTAAACTTCAGAGTGATATGGCCTTTAAAGTAAAAGCTACTTATTTTTCAGATTTTTTTCTGGGGAAAGAAAAACAGGAGTTTCTAAAAGTATAATTTTAAAAATCATAAACATTCTCAAGAAGATGAGACTTCTAATAACTGTACAAAACATGATAAATCACCAAAACTGTCACGATTAGAGAAACAGAACCTAAAGTTTTCATCTTTGAGACAGAGGAGAAAATCAAGCTCCACTCTTACTTCAGATCAGAAAAAAATACACAGTTGTTTCTCTCCATCCTTCCACTGTGAGAAGACAACTCAGCACTATGAGTCTGAAAGGATGCATAGCTGTCAAGCTTTTATTGATAATAAATAAATAAAAATGTTCAAATCAAACAAAGAAGCTGCTGGTTTTCTCAGAACAATAAATTGGCCACCTCAGAATCCACACCTCAACATCTCTAAATGTATGTTTGAGATTACTTGGATTGCAGAAAATACCAACTTTAAGACTGAACTTTAGAGGTGTGTAAAAATATTCCTGCAGATTTCTTTCAAAAATTAAAAGTAAGTCTAGAAAAGAATACACACTGTAATAAAGGCAATGTGTGGACACATAAATACAGGGAAAACAGTCCACTCCACCATGCTTGATTAAGACTTCATAGTTCAAAATTGTTGGAATGAGGTCAAAAATGCTCTTTGTATTTGCTTTATATCCGCCATAGCCAACATTCATGGTAGGACCATGTTTAGAGCAAATGATCAAGCCTAACAGCCCTGACAGACTTCAGGGACAACATAAACACACACAGTACCTGGAGCTGTATCTAAATACTAACCATCAACGCTGAACATTAATATCTAACAACATTAACATCTAAAACATACACATACACAAAGTACCAAACATGTGTTATTCAAAAGCATTGACCGGGTTTTATAAATCATTGACAAAGACCAAAAATGAGCCTATCATTCATTTGCACGGTGAAATGAATATTGAATATCTGTCAACCATTCCAGTGTCACATTAGCATATGTGTCACATTTTATTTGTCTTGATGTGATTGCTTACTTAGCTTGCAAAAAGTAAATCTTTGAACAAGGTTGTTCTTCATAGATAAGCAATCTAAAGGTGTGTTGAAACAGCAAGCTATGCAGGCAACATGCAAAGCAGTGTTAGGTGCATAATTGATTCTGCCAGTAATGGTGGGTGGTTTGTACAGTATGTAAGCTCATCAGACTGTCTTTAACTTTTATCAAAATATTAGATGATGAAGGCCAGCTTTTGATTTAATGTGTTGCAAACATACACATGTAACAATAGTGTAAGATCAGAGATTACCATTACTGTAATGCTACAACAATAACACAATTAATAATCATAGTTAAGTGTCACTGTAAACCACCATATGAGTATCTAATGAAACAAAACAAATGATAAGTTGTGAAGCATATCATATTTCTCTTTGCATGTTTCAAAAATGCATAATAAAAAAGGCATTCAGAACAGAGAGCAGGTGAAGTAAACACTGCTTACAATCAACAGAGATCGGTTTCCAACAGGTTAGTCATCTGCTGACCTCCTAGATTTCATCCATATGACTGCACTGGAGGAAGATCAAAGTTCCCTTATGAATAAAAGAAGAAGTCCCATCTGTGCATGCAGAACATGCTCAGGACTCTACAGTGCGAAGGAAAGAGCTTGGTCACTGTTATAATGGAATGGGAATAGTGTAACAGCACCACTGGGAAGACTAAAGGCTAGCCTGTAGAACCTGTAGCATTATTTCAGTTGCAAAATTACTGAGCAGCTCCCAGAAGGGCTATACACTAATATTTACAATCCAAGTTTATAAAATGAAATGAAAGTTATTTCGATTGAGTGTTTTTTAAAGAATCATTGAACTGAAAAGGATGTGTCGCACTCTTTGTTTATTTGTCAACTGGAAAAAGCACATTATTCTAATAACAACAAATGCAAGAGTTTCTTTCAATACCTATGGAAATTAATTATTGGCAAATGCAATAATTGATGAAAATGGTTTAGTAAAACTCTTGATGGATATTAAAGGGTAATTGCACTGATTTTCCCAATTTCTTCATAATTTACTCATACAGACATAAACAAAGTCATTCACATATCAGACACATGCAGAGGAAAAATGTATTTTAAAATTAAATTAAAATGTAATTTAAAATAAAAATGAAAAAAAATAAAAAAAAAACACTGAACTATGTTCCTAAAAATAAAGGTACTCTAAGAGTTCTTTGGAGCGACGCCATTGACCTACCAGTTATAGTTCTGTACAAAAACTTTCAACTAATGGACATTTGGAGAACACATTTTCAGGAGGGTGACAAACACTTTTTATAGTTTAAAGAACCTCCAATAATGTCTGTACCAATTGAAGTTTTTTCCTTGAACCATATGTCCAAGCCAAATAGCATTTAAGAACCTTTATTTTTAAGAGCTCATTAATCAAGCAGTCTATAAAGTAGTCATTAATTGTGCACATGCAGTGTGTTGGAGAATATAGCACAGTGAAAGATGAATTGGTGATACCCTCAGAGTGATAAAAACAGCCTGTAAATATCAATCCAGAACATAAAATTTCAGAACCTCCTCAAAGGACGTCTTTTCATAGTAGCTGAAGGTCAATGAACTTTTGTGTTATCATGAGCAACATTCAATGCTTATCTTTCTCAGCACAGTCAGCGCCCAGCCTCTCATATCACTCAGCTCTGAGAGAATCACTAAACATGCTAATACCTTAACTATGCCTTCACAACAATGACATATTTACAACGTAGAGTACATGGATATATTTTTTAATTCCTATCCACTACCACACAAGCAGCACATTCACTTACAAAAGTTATGTTGGCCTAGTTCACTGAGCCACTGAAGTTAGTTCAGCAAGACAGCCTTTGGTGATTTTCATTAAGATAGACCCTCAGGTCTTGTCTTATTATAAAGTCATTAAACTCTCTATTGGTAGCAGATTGGCTCTATTAGGGAGCAGTGAGTCAGTCACAAGGTAATTGTAATTGTACTGACCACGCAGGTGTCCAATCCACTCCATCTCTGATTCCTGAATTAACTCATTATCAATCAACTCCAAATTGTGATTCCATGTGGCCATATCTGGCTATAGCTGAGTTCATCTTAAAAACCTGTAGAAGGAATTCTTTTAAACTTCAGCCACACAGTTGTTGCTCTGATTCTTTGTACCTAGTTCAAGTGAACTTATTTCTTTCCAAGTAAAAAGGGCACAAATGCTGTCCATAAGAAAGAAGATGTTTGGAGCCAAAATATTGTCCCTGTCACATCAAAATAAAAACTCTATTTTGTTATTTTTATTATTTTTAACATGAATTGAAAACACCAGCTGCTCTTTACGTTGTATGAATGTTTCCTGATGAATGGACCAATAGGAATAGTCCAAATAGTTCTTGCCACTTGCATGAGGAAGGGGAAAGTCAAAGGGAGACTAGTGAAAAACAGAACTGAAGTTAAAAAAGTGATTAAGAAAATGGGACCCCTAACAACCATGCACTGTAAGCATCAGATAAACAGAATTTAAAGCTTTCGTCTCTGACAAAGAGGAGAATATTAATAATATTATTAATAATAATTAATAATAATAATAAAATTAATAAGCTCCACTTTTGGTTTAGACTTGAAAAAATCTGTCTATCCTTCCACTGTGAGAAGACAACTCAACACTATGAGTCTGAAAGGATGTGTAGTTGTCAAGAAGCTCTTACTGAGAAAAGTAAATAAACAAAAAGTCCAGACTTCAACCTCACTGATTGAGTTTGGGATTACTTACGATTGTGAGAAGCCGAACCAAATTCTAAGGCTAAATTCCAACCAACTTCTAAGACTAAACCTGTGGAAAAGTATCCCTGTAGAACTCTTTGAAAAATGTAAAGCATGTCTACTGAAAATGAATAGCTTGCACTGAATGGATGTTTTGGCTAATAATTTGGCTAATAATAAAGCTGAGAAACAGTTTCTTCCCTGAAGCAGTAAGACTCTTAAATTCCAATTAGACAATCACTGCAATGGCACTTCATGTCCATTTATTTATCTCTGCTGCTGTACTGAATCAGTGCCTCTACTATATCACCCCTATACATATCACTTTATACATGTCACTTTATTCATTATCAGTATTAAGATGTACATTTTCTACTTTATACTCATGCTGCTGTGTTTCATGCTGCTGTTATTTGCACTTTACTATTTATTGTTTATTGTTACTTTTGTTCTTGGGAGTTAACTAGGACCTTGAGTACACTATTTTGTTCCACCTCATGTACCACGTATGATGCGAATGACAGTGATACCTTATCTTATTTCTTATCTTAATTAAATAAATGGTAGTAACTTGTCATGGTAACTTTTACAAAGTACTGCACATTAAGACTTAAGAACATATTTTTCTGCTCTTATAAATTTCCAAGGTTTTGTAAACATAATAATAACATGTCCTCTTGACTGAGAAGCACCAGAGGAAGCCATTATTTCTGTTTCAGAAATTACATTTTTATTGAATAAGGCACAATAAACCACTGAAAAACAGAGAGGACTGCAGAGAAGGTCACCTCTAGCCACCTGACTCCTCTCTACGCTAAAAACTTTACCCATGCTAACTAAACCCACACCCTAAAACAATAACACATCTCAAACTAAAAAACAGCAACAACAGCAACAAATGTTTTTTTACATTGGGAGGGGGGTTGAGGCTGCAGAAAGGGCAGCACAGCTTTGCATGTCACGACTCTAAAGCCCCTTCTGTACCGCAGAGTCTTTCATTTGCCCTGGGATCTTTTCCAGCTATTACAGAAAGACATAAACACCATCCGTCTGCACAAATGTTCCTTTCTTGGTTACAAATACTTTTTTAAATCTTTAAAGTTAAAATCACATTTTATTTTTTTGTACAAGACATAGATAGCACCCTACACAGAAGAATGACCCAACAGTTATCCGTCAAACTACAAGAGTGCTGATCCAAGGGCACATTAAGCCCTTAAAGCCAATCAGTCTCAAGTGGCCGGCCCCTGCAAACACAGACTGTGTCCAAGTTTGAACCTCATCAGTGAGGAGAGGATGGAGATCAAAGGGAGGGCAGCAGCTATAAGATAGCTTCTCTTATCTCCTCACTGCAAAGTTTCCATCGATCCACCTCACTGAGTGTTTGTCCGTCAGCATACTCCCCCCCAAACATTACAATTCTGCTCCACTGCAGGCCCATCGATCTGGCTGCACGTCCGGGTGCAGGCAGCACGGGGCCTTTGTGTCCTTTAATGAATTAAATAAACACAGCAGTGAGAGAAGGAAGGAGAGTATGCAAGGTGGATGACCCCGAGGTCAGGAGGAAAAAGGTCGACAGAGTGTGTGGATGAGGGTGCAGGTACAGTGCTGGCCAAAAGTATTGACACCCCTGCAATTCTGTCAGATAATGCTCAATTTCTCCCAGAAAATGATTGCAATCACAAATGCTTTGATATTAAAATGTTCATTTAATTTGTCTTCAATGGAAAACCACAAAAAGAATTGTCAAAAAGCCAAATTGGATATAATTCCACACCAAACATAAAAAAGGGGGTGGACAAAAGTATTGGCACCCTTTGAAAAATCATGTGATGCTTCTCTAATTTGTGTAATTAACAGCACCTCTTACTTACCTGTGGCACATAACAGGTGGTGGCAATAACTAAATCACACTTGCAGCCAGTTAAAATGGATTAAAGCTGACTCAACCTCTGTCCTGTGTCCTTGTGTGTACCACATTGAGCATGGAGAAAAGAAAGAAGACCAAAGAACTGTCTGAGGACTTGAGAAGCAAAATTGTGAGGAAGCATGGGCAATCTCAAGGCTATAAGTCCATCTCCAAAGACCTGAATGTTCCTGTGTCTACCGTGCGCAGTGTCATCAAGAAGTTTAAAGCCCATGGCACTGTGGCTAACCTCCCTAGATGTGGACGGGAAAGAAAAATTGACGAGAGATTTCAACGAAAGATTGTGCGGATGGTGGATAAAGAACCTCGACTAACATCCAAACAAGTTCAAGCTGCCCTGCAGTCCGTGGGTACAACAGTGTCAACCCGTAATATCCGTCGGCGTCTGAATGAAAAGGGACTCTATGGTAGGATACCCAGGAAGACCCCACTTCTGACCCAGAGACATAAAAAAGCCAGGCTGGAGTTTGCCAAATCTTACCTGAGAAAGCCAAAAACGTTTTGGAAGAATGTTCTCTGGTCAGATGAGCCAAAAGTAGAGCTTTTTGGGAAAAGGCATCAACATAGAGTTTACAGGAAAAAAAACGAGGCCTTCAAAGAAAAGAACACGGTCCCTACAGTCAAACATGGCGGAGGTTCCCTGATGTTTTGGGGTTGCTTTGCTGCCTCTGGCACTGGACTGCTTGACCGTGTGCATGGCATTATTAAGTCTGAAGACTATCAACAAATTTTGCAGCATAATGTAGGGCGCAGTGTGAGAAAGCTGGGTCTCCCTCAGAGGTCATGGGTCTTCCAGCAGGGCAATGACTCAAAACACACTTCAAAAAGCACTAGAAAATGGTTTGAGAGAAAGCACTGGAGACTTCTAAAGTGGCCAGCAATGAGTCCAGACCTGAATCCCATAGAACACCTGTGGAGAGATCTCAAAATGTCAGTTTGGAGAAGGTACCCTTCAAATCTCAGGGACCTGGAGCAGTTTGCCAAAGAAGAATGGTCTAAAATTCCAGCAGGGCATTGTAAGAAACTCATTGATGGTTACCGGAAGCAGTTGTTCGCAGTTATTTTGTCTAAAGGTTGTGCTACCAATATTAGGCTGAGGGTGCCAATACTTTTGTCCGGCCCATTTTTGGAGTTTTGTGTAAAATAATAATTGATTTGACTTTTTTTTTCATTCTCTTTTGTGTTTTTTCATTGCAAGCAAAATAAATGAAGATATTAATACCAAAGCATTTGTGATTGCAATCATTTTCTGGAAGAAATTGAGTATTATCTGACAGAATTGCAGGGGTGTCAATACTTTTGGCCAGCACTGTATATGAATGAGTGTGTAGACAGGGATCCTACACAGGACATATCCACATGTGTGACTTCACAGGTGTTAGATCACTATTTCTCAGGAGATTGACAGCAAATGCAGACAGCCTGCAGATGAAAGAGCAATTTACATGCAGATACTGTTGGCCAATGGTGAAACTCACACGTGAGTTCCTATATTCTTTAAAAAGATTGTTCTTTAAAGGTTCTTTAGTAAAGAAAATGTTTCTGTATAAAACCATGAAAACTCATAGAACCAATTGTTTGCATGGTAAAATGGCTCTTTAGATTGCTAGAGAATGTGTTTTAAATGGTTCTATAAAGCACCAAAATTGGTTCTTCCATTGTTACAAGCTGGAATTGGAACTGGAATTGCTAATGACTAAACTAGGGGACAGGAACTGAGTAAACATGCAAAAAAGTTTCAAACAAATTTCAGCTTACACATTCACTGTTTGTGTGTGTGTGTGTGTGTGTGTGTGTGTGTGTGTGTGTGTGTGTGTGTGTGTGTGTGTGTGTGTGTGTGTGTGTGAGTGAGGGTGTGTGTGTGCGTGTGTGGGTGTTGAAATATTTCATAGACATAATTTAGATGTGCGAGAACCTTTGAATTAAATAATTTGAAGAAACTAAAAAAAAGCTATGCAGAAGGCTGACTTAAAATTTTAAGCTGATCTTTTAGTATTTTAAAGTGAAATACAGACTATAAGAGTGGAGTAGGAATAGATGTTGTTAACTTTTAGAGTCAGTAATAACATTCTTTTCTACTTAATTTACACAATGTCAAAAACAACTGGAGTTTCCAAATAAAAATAAAAATCTTAAAACTGCAGGAGGTTTACTGATTATCTCCCATAACCAAATTTGTATCCTTTTTTAATATAAAACATTTTCTAGGAATATATTTCTTCTAGCTAGAAATTCCTTTGTGTGTCTGTGAGGTTTGTGGCATGTCCCTTGGGAAAGTTATTGTGATATGACATAAGAACTTGTTAATGTCCATCTCAAGTCTACCCTATCAGACATGATGACAACTGATGACAGGAGTTGGAACTGGGCTTTTCTATCATGGTAAAATTGGGAGACAAGTGACCAATAAGGAACCTTCAAGACTTTGTACCTTGCACACAATTGACACTGTTTTTGTTGACTGATTCTCACCAGTGACACTGTGGTCAGTTTCTGAACAAATTCAAGTCGGCATTGTAATAGTTTTGATTTGTGATGATAATTCAGTGATCGTATATGCAGATTACCTAATTTACATATAAATTCGCATAAATCAATAACTGTTTTGATCAAGTCTAGGTTAGCCAGAGAACACGCTTGCAGGTATTCGGAACCCCAATGATTCTCTCTCTCTCTCTCTCTCTCTCTCTCTCTCTCTCTCTCCCTCTACTCTTAGTGTTAGCCTGCTGATTTTCTTTAAGGTTTTGTCTTAGTTAATAGTTGCGTATGAGGTTATGTGTGTTTGTGTGAAATTGGTAACCAAGATTTTTTTTTTTCAATCATGTTTGCTTTTTCATCTGTCTGTAATCATGAAAAATAATTTTCTTATTAAATTTTATGATCTATTTGACTTTAAATTCAGTGTATGGTCTCCTGTTCTTAGTTTTTGGGGTATAACGCATCACAGAAATTATGAATGGGTGTTTTTTTTGCCCAGTGATGGACTGGCGACCTGTCCAGGGTGTATCCTGCCTTCCGCCTGATGACCGCTGGGATAGGCTCCAGCATCCCCCCACGACCCTGAGGGAGAAGCGGCTTAGAAAATGTGTGTGTGTGTGTGAGTGTGTGTGTGTGTGTTTATACATTTGTAAATTTCTATTTCAATTATGATGTGGCAAATTTCCCAGCACTGCAAAACAAAAAACAGTTTTACAAGTATTCATGTGGAAACATGATGTAACATATGATGTTATACACATGATTATATATGGATTAATCCATGAGGTGCAACACATGCATCAGCAGCTGCACAATCCCCTATTGCTACGCTACAAATCCTAATGCTGAATTAAAGTGCAGATACAAATGAACGTATGTGCTGAGATAAGCCTCTGCTGAATTAGGATTACTGTAAGACATGTCTTCATTCTGAGAGACACCACTGCAGTTGAGGTTGACAGTAATCAATTCATTCTTTCAACTTCCTCTATTGTATAGTGGCAGAAGCCATGGATACAGATGGCAAGCTCAGCTGTTTGTTCACACTTAAATCAAGGAGAGTTGACTTTCTTTTCTCTCAGTCAATTATTATTGAGATAAAAAGGCTTGACAAAGATTATCTCCAGGTTTCCTACTATCATTAATCAGCACGTTGACTGCGTTGTCCTTTTGTTCAAGTTCAAGCCTCTATTCAGCATGACTAGATGTCTGTGGTTTGTTAGACACACAGATCACTCAGCTTTTCGCCTTCCCTTTTCTGTGATATGCAACATATCATAGCACATATCATATTTGCAGCTTTGCAGCATGTGAGTTTCTTTGTCAGTTAAAGGCAAAGGAAAGAATACACATACACATCTTCTAAGCTGCTTCTCCCTCAGGGTCGCAGGGGGTGCTGGAGCCTATCCCAGCTGTCATCGGGCAGAAGGCAGGATGCACCCTGGACAGGTCTCTAGTCAAACACACTCACCAAGGGGCAATTCAGCATGTCCAATTGGCCTAACTACATGTCTTTGGACTGTGGGAGGAAACCCACACAGACACAGGGAGAACATGCAAACTCCACACAGAAAGGACCCTAGTTGCCCAGCCGGGGAATCAAACCCAGGCCTTTCTTGCTGTATGGCGACAGTGCTACCCATTGGGCCACAGTCATGGGACAACACTATAGAAAAGAAGTCAGTGCACAGCTTGTATAGATTTACTGCCCTCTGAAAATAACTCAACACACAGCTATAATATCTAAATAGCTGGCAATACAAGTGAGTACACTACACAGTGAACATGAACAAATTGTGCTCAAAGTTTCAACATTTTTTTGACCACCATTATTATCTAGCACTGCCTTTACCCTCTTGGGCATGGAATTCACCAGAGCTGCACAGGTTGCTACTGGAATCCTCTTCCACTCCTACATGATGACATCACAGAGCTGGTGGATGTTAGACACTTTACACTCCTCCTCTTTATGCTTGAGGAAGCCCCACAGGTGCTCAATTGGGTTTTGGTCTGGAGACATACTTGGCCAGTCCATCACCTTTACCTTCAGCAAGGCAGTTGTCATTTTGGAGGTATGTTTGGGGTCGTTATTGTGTTGGAAAACTAGTTTCCAAAGGAAGGAGATCATGCTCTGCTTCAGAATACATGTATAGTACATGTTCATTTATATTTCCTCAATGATCTGCAGCTCTCCAGCACTGGCAGCACTCATGCAGCTCCAGACCATGATGCTCCCACCATCATGCTTGACTGTAGGCAAGAGAGTTGTCTTGGCACTCCTCACCAGGGTGTCACCACACATGCTGGATACCATCTGAGCTAAACAGGTTTATCTTGGTCCCCTCAGACCACAGGCCATGGTTCCAGTAATCCATGTTCTTGGACTCCTTGTCTTCAGCAAACTGTTTTCAGGCTTTCTTGTGCATTAGCTTCAGAAGAGGCTTCCTTCTGGGATGATGGCCAAGCAGACCAAGTTGATGCATTGTGCAGCATATGGTCTAAGCACTGACAGGCTGACCACCCACTTCTTCAACCTCTGCAGAAATGCTGGCAGCACTCATCCTTCTATTTTTTGAAGCCAACCTCTGGATATGATGCTGAAGACATGGACTCAACTTCTTTGGTAGACTCTGGCGAGGCTGTTCCAAGTGGAACCTGTCCTGGAAAACTGCTGTATGACCTTGGCCACCATGCTCTAGCTCAGTTTCAGGGTGTTAGCCGTCTTCTTATAGCCTAGGCCATCTTTGTGGAGAGCAACAATTCTATTTCTCACATCCTCAGAAAGTTCTTTGCCATGAGGTGCCATATTGAATATCCAGTGGCCAGTATGAGTTAATTGTACCCAAAACTCCAAATTTAACAGCCTTGCTAACCATTCATGCCTGGAACCTTGTAACTCTAACGAGTCTAATGACACCAGGAAGGGACAGTGACACAATTTGGACATTGGTTCACTGTGAGGTGTACTCACTTGTGTTGCCAGCCATTTAGACATTAATGGCTGTGTGTTGAGTTATTTTCAAATCTATACTGCTATACAAGCTGTACACTGACTACTTTAAGTTAGATACAAGTTTCATTTCTACAATGTTGTCCTATGAAAAGATTTACAGGACCACCAGAGCAGGTATTATATGGGTGATTGATCATTCTCAGTGCTGCAGTGCAATGGTGCTGTGCTGGTGATGTGTGTCTGTGTCTGATTTACTCATACCAGCGCAACACACACTACCACCATTACCACCACTACCTCCACGTTACTGCAGTGCTGAGAATAATCCACCTCCCAGATAATACCTTATCTATGGTGGCCATGTAGGGATCCTGACCATTAAAGAACAGGGTAAAATGAGGTTAACCAAGTGTGCAGGGAAACAGACAGACTATAGTGTACAACTGTAGAAGTACAAAGTGCATCTATATGGTAAGTATAGCTGATAAAATGGACAAAGAGTATAGATAAAAGTAAGTGTCCTTAATGATGTGGCCAGTTTATATACATAGATGTTTCAGGGCAGGTTTTAGAGAAACCACACCGAAGACTCAGTGCAAATATATATTTAAATCATACCACCAAAGTTTCAGAGTAATTCAGAAAGTGGCCCACACAGTTGGCAAAACCCCTTCTGAGCACTGAACATTCTTTTTTGTTTGAAGCTAAGGCCAGTCGAGTGGGCTGGATCTTTGTGTTGAGCACAGTGTTTGTGTTTCCATTACAAACCGATAATTGCTGAGTAATAATGTCTCTTTTGAGGCCCTTCATTTGAAAACAGCAACAGCAGTAATAGTATTAACATCAAAGACACAGTGCTGTTAATATTCATTAGGTTCTATGAAAACAGCAAGGATATATGAAGCTTGGGGATGAATCTCATCAAAACTCTTCACAGAGAATTTAAAGTGCTGAGGAAGCTGTTCCAATTCATTGTACATCCACACTTAATGCGAAAAATAAGCTCTTTACAGCTTCACTGCTGTAATAAATATTACATTACATTATATAAATAAAATTACAGATTTAAGAGACAAAAACGTGTGTCTATGTACTTCAAACCAATAAAAAGGGTTTATAAACCCCTCATTATTACATTCAGGCCACCATCCAACTGTTGGTACAAACAGAGGCCTGGTAGTCTCAACTCTCATTTATGATTTTCCAATAATTTCTAATTGAAAGAGACAGACATATCTACTATAATTATATCCATATAATCCCCATCTGACTAATTATATGTTTCGTCAGAGTTTGATGATACTCATTATGTCATCTTTCCCAAGACTCAGAGATAAACAGTAGAATCAGGAATGGCCAGTTGAAGTCCTGAGGAAATATGCCAGACATGCTGATGATCTACACAGCTAGTGTAATCTTATCACATTCTCACTTAGCTCAATTCACTTACATCTTCAAAGGTCATGGGGCAAATGATAGATACTGCATTTGATTGGTTGACTGGCTGGCATGAAGGTACTATTTTATGGTAAACATTGACACATATACCAATCAGGCATAACTTTAAGACCACCTACGCTCATTGTCCATTTTATCAGCTCCACTTCCTATATAGGTGCACTGTATAGTTTTACAATTACAGATTGTAGTCCATCTGTTTCTCTGCATACTTTGTTAGCCCCTTTTACCCTGTTCTTTAATGCTCATGACTCCCATGGACCCTCACAGAGCAGGTACTATTTGGGTGGTGGATCATTCTCAGCGCTGCAGTAACACTGATGTGGTGGTGGTGTGATTATAGATTCAACAGTGGTTCACTATACAGTCGTATGTGTAACAAGGTTAACAGTTATACATGATTTAAAAGTGAATTTTTGATGAAATTCCACCATATCCTGATATATGGCTGCAGTATTTACTATTCTTATGAGTTTAGATACTCTGGAGTTTAAAAGGTGTACCGTGTCTTTAAGAGGTAGCTATACCAACGCCATCTCGCGGGAGCCCTCAGTCCGCGGTTTCATGAACTGATAGGAGGTCTTTAGTGTTCGTGTTCCTGACAAAAAAGTGTTTTATGAAGTCTAAAATGATTTTAATATAGTGTTGTGGTGTTAAAAGCGTTTGTAAAACAGTATTGAGCTAGTATTGAATTAGCTAAGTGAAAGTACCTGGAGGAAAGTGTTATTTTCTGAGTTTGTGTCAGACGTGCATTCTCTACTAGGGAGCTGCAGGCCAGCATGCGTACTGGTTTACGAGTGTGTCAGCTCACAGCCTGCATGTATGGGGAGAGATTCGCTGTGGACATTGTCTATACATTGTTTTATTTTTTTGGGATCCAGGATCCAGATCAGAAAATCCAGTAAATAACCACTACCAGCATCAGTGTTGCCTCAGTCTGCCCCGCCCCCCGGCTCACTACCAAAGTGTGGACCACAGAACACAACGCAGAGTACATGTTAACGGTCGCGTGTCATCCAAGTGAACTGAGTAGACTGCCCAGTCACGTCCGTTACATATGCAAAAGTTTGGGTGCCCCGATCAGATGGCGCTTCATTGATTTTCTAAGTTAACAGGTCCTCCACAGAGAACTGCACATTTCAATGCACAATTAGTATTCATTTGCTGAATGTAACATAAAGAAACAGAAAATGTGAATTATGCAATGGTTAGGACACATTTTACATTTTATGTTTTAATGACTGTATTTACAGTGGTCCATAATACCATTTAGGTGTTTTCAGTACAGTTAACTTGTCTTGTACAAGTCTTTTTCATCGGCAATAGATGCAACATTCATTAATTCATTAGGATATTACTGCAGATTAATTTAGCTGTTTTGACCTAAACTTTTATACTTTTGTTTGGCCACCTTGGACAGACATTGATCATCACATGATCATGAATTTTGATTACCTAATATAACAGCTGTTGTAGGCCTCTGTTGGGGATAGAGTATGTGGACTGTAAGAGACAGATTGTGAATGCTCTTTCAATTAAATTAATATGATGTCTGTGTTGGATCAATATCCTGAATTTTCAACAGTCATGCCAATGAGAGAGACAACTGCAAACTCAAATGTCCTAGGTTTGGCTTCATATTCTCTGCAACCTTTATCGGAAATCAATCAAACTTCGCAAAAAAAATTATAATCAGTGGTTTTGTTATTAGTCATATATAACACATTCCAAATGTCTATGTGTATGTACTTTAAAGTGCATCCATTGCTGACACAGGTGTCAAACGGAACACACAGCTTGTCAAATCTCAACAGAAAGCCATTGCCAATTTAATAAGACACTCTGAAGCAGCTGCACATAAGCCTAAGATCACTGCCAAGCAGCCCCTATAAGAGCGCAAAGCCCCCAGCATTGGGCTGTGGACAGGGATGGGGAAGTAGCTGAGTAGTCTCACAAGGACTGAGGACTGAGCTAAGCCCCACCGCCTCCCTCACACACGTAGTCCACACACACAACTCTTTTGATGCTCTACTTGCACTATCTGGAACATTGCTGCTACACTGTCTTTACACTGTTTTACTCAGGTTTTTCTACCTCAGTAACTGCTGTGTTTATGTCTGTCTTTATATCTGACTCACAGATCACAGCATGTTAAATATCTCTGCACCTTATTCCACTACCTCATATCCAGAATGAGCGCTGTGTCCGTGCTGCACTGTCCTGTCTGTGTCTAATGTCTATTTAATTTACCGTATTTATTGTTTCTAGTTTAATTGTATGTTTGCGCACGACGTCTGCACGTATGGGAGGCAAATCGTGCCAAAAAGGAAATGAAAATGAAAACAATAAAATGTAAATGCAAACCTCTTTTTGCCATTTCTTTTTCCAAACATCTGCGCAAATATCCTGCCAAAATTGAAAATGAAATGAAAATAAATATAAATTGAAAATGCCTATTTGTCATTTCAGTTGTTATTCTGGTTTTTCACGGCAAATCTGACAAAATTAAAATGAAAATGCAAAGTGGATAAATCAACAGCAAAGTGACCGTCTGTGATTCCGTTTTCGGCGCTGATGCGCTTTAACTGTCAGAATGAAAAGGAAAATGAAAACGAACACCAGCACCACCTGCTGGGCATTCACTTTTCCTGTTTCCTTTTTCTAACTGACCAACATGCAAATATATGTTAATTAGCACTAGGCGGGGCTACAGGGTTCGTTTTAGGACATCCTCAGCGATGAAAAAGTAGCCACTACTCTTTCTGAGTAGCTAAATTGCAGCTAGCTACAAATTTTGGGAAAGTAGCTACAAAGTAGCTAACTACTACTTTTTCAGTAGCTATCCAACCCTGGCTGTGGAGCAGTGCAGCTACATTCTCTGGAGTGATGTAAACATTCAACACCTTTGGTATGAGCTAGAGTGGCATTTGTGATCCAGAACTAATCATACAGCATAAGTACCGGACCTCACTAAGGCTGTTGAAGCTAAATGCAATCAAAATCAAAAGTTGGAGATGTTCCAACATCTCGTCTAAACACTTTTCCGAACAGTAGAATATATATCTGCAGAAAAGGGGGGACAAACTCTCTTTTAATACTCTGTATTTCAAAAGAAACTATGGATGAATGTAAACAGAAGTGCCAATAGAGAATCATCACTGAAAATTCTCAAAATGGGTTTCAAAAGGTGGCCCTATAAATTTGGTCAATACACATTTAGAATAAAGTGATGTAGCTAAATGAAAGCATTGTTTATAGTGTTTTCAGAATTCTGAGACAGTTGTTACACTAAATCATAGGCCAGTGGGCATAGTCCCACCTGCCGTGGGAAGAAGACAAATAAAATGTCTATACATTACAGCTGTATGCTCCTTCATTTTTCAATAAAAATTCACATGTACAACTAGTCCTCGTTTACATCCAGCACTCTACCGGAGGGATAGGCTTCACTCCAGTCTTCTGGGATCTGTTGTTCTGTCACAGAACATCGAGAAGGCCATCCACTAACTACAAAGCGAAGGCCACATAAGTAACACCAAAAACAGAAACACTACAGCTAATAATGCTAGTGTTACTGCTGAAAATAAGGCAATTGCTAGCACTTATACTGTAAATAAGAGAAGTGCTAATAAAAATACTTATTCTATAAATACAAATGCTCATACCACAAACTGCCTTGAGACACCACATAGGTTCCTCCCAGTTGAGACACTGTCTGTTCCCCGAATAAAACAAAGCATCAAAAAGCCTCACAAAGTTTGCTCTAGTAACCTGATTAATATCAGTCCAGTTATAAATGAAATTATTACCGATCATGATTTTGTTGCTTTGTGCCTCACAGAAATGTGGATTAGACCCGATGAATACCTTAGTTTAAATGAAGCCCCAAACAAACTACAGTTTTGCACATAACCCTCGTTTAAGCAGCCAGGGTGGAGGTATAGCAACCATTCATGCTAAAGCTTTAAATGTGAGCCAGAAAGTAGGCTAAACATTCTCTTCTTTTGAAGTTCTTTTACTTAATATACTTGATTAAGGAATAAATAAAAATTTCTTTTCACTAATAACAATTTGCAGGCTGCCCAGGGCATATTCTCATTTCTTACAAGAATTGTACCACAACCACACTTTAGACTTAGTTCTGACCTTTAGTGTAGACATAGAAAACTTAGCTGTTCTCCCTCAGAGCACAGTAGTCTCAGATCATTATTAAATCTCATACGAAATTCACTTTAGTGGTAACGTGCATGCATCACCATGTTATCATATTAAGCAGACTATAACTTCCTCCACAGCTGAGAGCTTTATCCGAAACCTTCCTCAATTATTAGCTTCTGTCCTGTCCATCTAATCCTACCGAGTTAAATATTATGACCAAGTTCTTAGAGCATACATTTTGATCTACTCTAGATAGTGTGGCTCCATTAAAAAGTAAAATAGTACAGCAGAAAAAAACTTGTCGCTTGGTATAACGATCATACCTGAGCTACGACAGACTTAAAACAGACTGCCAGACAACTGGATCGAAAATGGCACCTGACTAAACAAGAAGTGTTCCAGTCTGCCTGGAAAGATAGCCTTATAGGCTATAGAAGAGCACTTGCTACAGCACGCTCAGCCTATCTCTCTAAAAAACAATAAGAATAATACTAGACTACCACTTAGCACAGTTTCTAAAATAACAGAGAACAGTTACTGAACCCCAGATACCATTAACCTATAGCAGCAATGATTTTATGAATTTCTTTAGTGATAAAATTGAAAAAATTAGGTAGAATTAAAATTGTAGTTAAAATTCTTTCTTCTACAAAATCTTCTACTTGTATGTTAGATCCGATTCCTACAGGTTTACTCAAGGAAATTTTGCCAGAAATAACCAAGCCTATTCTGTCAATAATAAACTCCTCTCTTAGCCTTGGATACACCCCAAAAACTCTTAAACTAGCAGTAATTAGACTGCTGATTAAGAAAGCTAACCTTGATCCCTGCAAACTATCAAATTATCTGGAATCTCCCCTTTATATGTAACATCTTTGAAAAAGCGGTTGTAAAACAATTTAGTCATATAATCATATACATGAAAAATTTCATTCTGGGCTCCCAAGTGGCACAAGCGTCTAAGCGTTGACCCTATCATCAGGAGATCACGAGTTCGATCTCTGGTGATGCTACAGCCATCTGTAGCTGGGAGTCCAAGGGAGCACAATTGGCCTCGCTCTCTGGGTGGGTAGGATGGCCCCCCTTCTCCCCCATCACTCAATGCGATACTAGTCTGTTAGCTGATGTAACAGATCTGGTGGTTGGTGCTTTCCTTTGGGCGCGTTTTGCTGTCTTGTGATGTTGCATGAGCGGCAGTTCGAAAAGTTGGTTGATTTCACGTGCTAGCCTTCACCCTCCTAGCACTAGTAAAAATTGTAAATAATCTTTTATTATTCTCAGACAAAGCAAATGTGTCTTTCCTAGTCCTCCTTGATCTTAGTGTGGCATTTGACACAATAGACCACACTATCTTACTAGATAAACTAGAAAACCTTGTAGGGGTGGCAGGAATAATGGTTCAGGTCCTACCTCACTGATCGCTATCAGTTTGTTAATGTAAACAGTCAATCATCTGTCCTCACAAAAGTAAAGTGTGGTGTTCCACAAGGCCCTGTTTTAGGATTTATATTAATCACAATATATATGTGCTACCACTGGGCACCATTATCAGTAAACACGGGATAAATTTCAACTGCTATGCCGATGACACTCAGTTATTTATATCAAGCAAACCAGATGATAAAATTAAACTTAGCAAGATTGGGGACTGTATAAAAGACATAAAAGACCGGATGTTGAGTACCTTTCTCCTACTTAACTCGGATAAAACAGAGGTACTGCTTCTTGGTCCAAAAGCAGCTAGAAACAAACTGTCTAACTTAACACTTAAACTTAACAATTTCTCAGTTGCATCAAGCTCATCTATAAAAAAATCTTGGTGACGTGATAGACCCTGATCTGTGCTTCAGCGCATCTCCGTAATATTGCTAAATTAAGACATGCATTATCTCTACAGGACACAGAAAAGTTAGTTCATGCATTTATTACTTCAAGGCTAGATTACTGTAATGCCCTGCTGTCTGGATGTCCCAGCAAAAGTCTTAACAAGCTTCAGCTAGTCCAGAATGCTGCAGCCAGAGTCCTCACAAGAACCAAAAAGTTTGACCATATCAGCCCAGTTTTATCAACCCTAGACTGGTTACCAGTTAAATTTCACAATGATTATAAAATTCTATTGCTGACTTCTAAATGGAGATCTAAATGGCCTTGCTCCTTAGTATCTGAGTGAATTTCTCTCCTACTATGAACCCCGCCTACATAGATCACAAGGTGCTGGCTTACTACTAGTACCTAGAATTAATAAAGTTACATTAGGGGGTAGAGCCTTCTCATACAAAGTCCCCCAGCTTTGGAATAATCTTCCTGTTGATGTTCGGGACTCAGACATGGCCTCAGTTTTTAAGTCTAGGCTAAAAACTTAGTTGTATAGTCAAGCCTTTTATAATTAGTTTTCCCTGTCAGATCTAGACCTGCTGGAGTCTCTGCTGCTCTGTTAATTCTATAATCTGGGATCAGTCACTCATTACAGAACTAACTCTTGTGTTTTTATCCTTTCTTTGCTGAGTTGAATAGCTGCCAATCCTGTGTGTCTGATGCTGCTGCCTCTTCTGCCTTGATGGGTGGCCACTGCTCGCCAGTCCTCTGGACCGCCTTGACCACCATTGAGCTTCTTGTTGTACAACACTGTGCAATCCTCACCCTCAGATGCTGCTGCTGCCACTGCATAATCATAAACTGATCAAATTAACCACTGCCCTACCTGTTTTTCCCGCTTTGTAATACTTTATAATACTTTATACTAACGATGTTTGTTATCTGGTATTGACCAGATGAGGATGGGTTCCCCTACTGAGTCTTGGTTCCTCTCAAGGTTTCTTCCTCTTGCTCTTAGAAAGTTTTTCCTTGCCACCATCACCACTGGCTTGCTCATTGGGGATTTTTCTTTTCTTTTTCTTTCTGTAATACTGACTGTTCTGTAAAGCTGCTTTGTGACAACACCTGTTGTAAAAAGCACTATATAAATAAATTTTGCTTGCTTGCTTTCAGACTGTTTTTGATTTCATGCAGGTTTCCATATCACTGCACAGTGAATTCTACTGCAGCTCATAGAAATATATTGAGAGTAAAAAGCTTAATGTGCACTTTACAGTGGAGTATGAATGCTGTTCAAGTCTATGAGAACTGGGTCTATGAGTATAAACAGGGATGCAGATTTTGGCACATTGTACAACTGATGAAACTGCTGCTACAGTCCATCATGCTCCCATCTTACACTGCAGTGCAAGCTGACTTACATCATGTTCCCTAAACATATTTCAAATAAACACACTGGCATATGGTTTAATCAATCATCTAATCATGGATTACAATGATTAGCATGATAGGTCTTTAGTTAATTTTACAAGATGAGATTGTTAGCAGCTGCTTCATTACTAAAAACAAAGCTAAGACTGGTGCAGTAGTGTAGGAAACACACTCATTATGCAGACAGGAAAAAGGAACTCAACAAATGGCTTCTTTATAAATCTTGTGCTTTCTAGACTTTATGTGTGCTCATCAAGGCATTATGTAACAACTAACAAAAATGGCATAAATACCCACTTTCTAGTGAAACATGCAAGATTTGTAACAAGTACTTTTGAAAGTGTTTTTAAAAATATTCCATTTCAGTTACAACGCCAATTCCAATGAAGTTGGGACGTTGTGTAAAACATAAATACAAACAGAATTTGATGATTTGCAAATCCTTTTCAACCTATATTCAATTGAATACACTACAAAGACAAGATATTTAATGTTCAAATAGATAAACTTTATTGTTTTTTGCAAATATTCACTCATTTTGAATTTGAGGCCTGCAACACGTTCCAAAGAAGTTGGGACAGGGGCAACAAAAGACTGGGAAAGTAGAGGAATGCTCAAAAAACACCTGTTTGGAACATTCCACCGGTGAACAGGTAAATTGAGCAAATAGTCCAACAGTTTCAGAATAACGTTTTTCAATGTGCAGTTGCAAGGAATTTAGGGATTTCATCATCTATAGTCCATAATATCATCAAAAGATTCAGAGAATCTGGAGAAATGTCTGCAAGTAAGCGGCAAGGCAGAACGGATATCTGTAACGGATATTCCCACATGGGCTCAGGACACTTCAGAAAACCACTGTCAGTGAACACAGTTCATCGCTCCATCTACAAGTACAAGTTAAACCTCTGCCATGCAAAGCGAAAGCCATATATCAACAACACCCAGAAATGCCGCTGAAACGAGCTCTATCTGAGATGGACTGATGCAAAGTGGAAAAGTGTCCTGTGGTCTGATGAGTCCACATTTCAAATTGTTTTTGGAAATCATGGACGTCGTGTCCTCCGGGCCAAAGAGGAAAAGGACTGTCCAGATTGTTATCAGCGCAAAGTTCAAAAGCCAACATCTCTGATGGTGTGGGGGTGCGTTAAAGTCCATGGCATGAGTAACTTGCACATCTGTGAAGGCATCTTTAATGCTGAAAGGTACATACAGGTTTTTCGAACAACATATGCTGCCATTCAAGCAACATCTTTTTCAGGGACGTCCTGCTTATTTCAGCAAGACAATGCCAAGCCACATTCTGCACGTGTTACAACAGTGTGTCTTCGTAGTAAAAGAGTGTGGGTACTAAACTGGCCTGCCTGCAGTCCAGACCTGTCTCCCATTGAAAATGTGTGGCACATTATGAAGCGCAAAATACTACAACGGAGACCCCAGACTGTTGAGCAACTGAAGCTGTACATCAAGCAAGAATGGGAAAGAATTCCACCTACAAAGCTTCAACAATTAGTGTCCTCAGTTCCCAAACGCTTATTGAGTGTTGTTAAAAGGAAAGGTGATGTAACACAGTGGTAAACATGCCCCTGTCCCAACTTCTTGGAATGTGTTGCAGGCATCAAATTCAAAATGAGTGAATATTTGCAAAAACTATAAAGTTTATCCAATTGTACATTAAATATTTTGCCTTTGTAGTGTATTCCATTGAATATAGGTTGAAAAGGACTTGCAAATCATTGTATTCTGTTTTTATTTATGTTTTACACAATGTCCCAACTTCATTGGAATTGGGGTTGTAAATGATTTAAGTCATTCAGCCGAATGCATTTAAAGGTCAGTGTATTAAAACATGCAGAAATGTGTTTTCACAACAAACATATAATCTGCCCAGGGCGCTTAAACTTTTGCATACAACTATATGAGTCTATGTATAGATGTCCACTGGAGCGTGCTCAGGGGTGGTAGCTGAGGTGCACTGAACTAGGCAATAATCAAAAAATCAACCATAATAAATTATTAATGAACCAGTATTCAAAAAAAGTTAAGAATTTCTGAACTTCTCTCAAATAAGGGTATTTTTCACGAATCATTATGAGAATAATTAGATTAGGAATGAGGAAAACTGTCAAACATGTAACCATTAGGAAGAGTTTAAATTAAGTCAAAATTATAACAGCATTTTTCCCCCTTTTTTCTTTTTGAGATGTATTCTAAATATACTCTACATGCATATTCTGGTCCCTTATTATTGTATGAGTTCAGTATTTATCCATTACAACTTTTTCAGAGTATTCTACTCTGTGTCTATCTGTGTGTATCTGGAAGTTATCAAATTAAAACAACTGTCCATGAAAAGATTGTACTTTGTTGATCATTGTAGGCATGATTTACAAGATGCTATTTGAGTATTTTCTCTCATGTTGGGAGAGAACAAGCAATAATGATGCTGTGTTCTTGAAATTGAGCAAGGTAGCCTGTCTCATAATACTTCTTTTTTTCTTGAGTCAAACATTCTGCCATGGTCCAGTGAGACCTGCAAAGAAAGCTGAACCCCCCACTATAGCAGGACAGTTCAGGCCTGTTTGTGGGGCTCACCCTCAAACAAAGTTCAGCTCCAACAATAATGAACATCAAGTTCTGTATAATGACCCAATCAGCACACACATGTTTTTAAAACAGAAACCATACATAATTTAGTAACTTCTGAAACATATGGACTGAATTCTGGAAAAGTGGAGCACTTAAAGAATCCCCTTTTTGATTTTTAATTCATATTCACGTCATTAGTTCATTATAAAAAAGCTTTGAGGTATTGCTGAATTATAGACATGTTAAATACACACAAGATTAATGCAAGCACTTAAAGATTTAGCGACCTTATGGTTTAAACTTAAACTCTAAATCCTGTCATGGTTTGAAATCAAACTGATCAAATGAAAGTAACTTAAACTTTTACTTTTTTTTCTTAGGTGGGGGGGTTATATATATTTATATATGCTATCATGTCCCTTAATCTCCATATTAACTTGATATAATAATATATAATATATATAATATAATAACTACAAGAATTAACACATATAAAATGATTTTAAAAGTAGCAGATTTATAAAGTAGCAGTGTATAAAACAACTGTTGTGGGTTGTGAACCTTTGTGGGTACCTTTGCATTATATGTACCTTCATGAACAACAAATGTACCTGCTCAGAACCTTAATTTCTAACAGTGTAAAGGTTTAGTGTAAAGGTTTCTAAAAACAGTTTATTTAAGTGTAAACTTAACATTAGAATGGATGAAGGTGTAAGTGCTACTAATCATGGCAATCAGTTGAAGTTTAAGAGGTGGCCCCTGTTAATGATCAGTCTTGCACAACTAATTAGTTTCACTTCAAAGTGCTCAGAAAGAGTTTTATCCTGACAGCTGAGGAAGACACAACATCACAGCTCTGAAGAGTTTTGTGGTTAATTGGGATGTTTGATGGAAGTATCCAACCCCCTGGTGGGCTAAACAAAAACAAACCATGGCACTCATGCTGAGTGAATATATGAGGGTGTAAGAGAAAAAGAGAATGTGAGAAAATGAATGACAAGCAAATGAGCAGAGTAAAAAAGTGCACATTTGGAAAAAAAATCACACCTTCTTCTTTGATACAAAAGGAGTACTTTCATAAGATGACAATATATAGTAATAGAAAAACTGTCACTAGATAGAAAAACATAGTTTTCTTTACAAAAAAATACATATTTACACTACAACAATAACAACATGGAAACACTGGCTGACTGTACTTGTCTTGTACTTTGCCTAATTGCTTTATGTTTCCGGTGGTTTGGCAAGTTCAGGTGCTCTTGGGCTATGTTATGTTTTTATTCAAGGGGAACTGGAGCTTTCCGTGTTAGTTAAGTTTGTTGCTGGTTGATTTATCCATAGTTCTCACATCACAACAGGTCATGATGTTCTATTCTGTCAGGGTCAGGAAAATTGCACTGTCCTGGTTCAGATCTTACGTAACTGACCAGTCATCTTATAAATGTAAATGGTGTTCCACAAGGCTCTTTTGTAGGATCACTGTTGTTTTTGTTAATAGTGATGATACTGGTTATTCATAAACATGGAACTGTCATTCACTATGCTGATGAAAACAGTGTGTACAAGCTAAAACAAGATGACAGGTGAAATTAAAATAACTGTCTTCCTCCTGTGAAATTTTGGTAGATTAATAATTTTTTTTCACATTATGTTTAAAATGGTTAATGCCTCACCTCTAGATTAGACCAGTGGAATGTCATCTCTATGTTCTAAATCATTTACACTGTTCCCCACTACACTATAACAATCCAGGAGGTGCTTAAATAAACTCCAGTTAATCCAGAACTAATCAGACAAAGTCCTTGTGAAACATCTGACAATATGGGCCTTTTTAAACTTTCCAATAAATTCCACCTTGATCGCAAGATACTTCTACTGACCTATAATGCTTTAAATGGCCCTGCACCACTAGACTAATTAGTGATTATGATCTACCATGCCTGAAGGTGCAGGCTCTTAATCAGTACCTAGATTTATGAAAATTACAGCAGAAGGGAGCTCTACAAAGGACTCAGCTGTAGAATATCCTTCCTGTGAGTGTTCAGAACTCCATCCCAGTCTTGATCTCTAAGCACAAGCTGAAAACCTACTGGTGTAATAAAGCCTTTGGGTGAAGACCTTCATTGTCACTGTCCAAAGAAAAACATGGATCTCCAAAATCATAACTTTACAGAAGACAAATCATTCATAAGCTAATGTAAAGAGGTTTTATTTCAAGTGTTTTTGGGTTATTTATATTCCATTCATCACAAAGGTTTCACACAATATAAAGAAAAGCTGCTGCATTTCTTTTTGATATATGTGAACTTGTCCTACTTCTATCTCTCCAGGATTTTTTTTCAACGTGCTCATAAGGAAATTAGGCAGACATCTGTAAAGCTTTTGTGACACTAAGGGTCAGTTTTACTAGACTCAAATCAAGGCCAAGGTTAGAATGCTGATTCACCATTGGGCAGTGTAAATTACTCAAAGACTAGGCACTTTTGCATTTACAACCCTGTTTCCAATAAAGTTGGGATGCTGTGCAAAATGTAAATAAAAACAAAAAAAAATGAATGATGTGTAAATCATTTAAATCCTATATTTTATTGAAAGTAGTATCTACAAAGACAAGATATCAAATGTTGAAACTGAGAATTGTTTATTTGAAAAGTATGTGCCCATTTTAAATTTGATATCAGCAACACCTTGTTCCACCCTTTCTTTTGACAGCACATCTTAAGTATTTGGGAACTAAGGAGACCAACTGCTAAGGTTTTGATATAGTAGTTCATTTGCTCAACAGTTCAAGATCTCCTTTGATGTATTTCTGTTTCATAATGTTTGTGTGCCCAATGTTTTCAGTGGGTGACTGGTCTGGACTGCTGGCAGACCTGTTTAGCACCCAGACTCTTTTACTACAGACCAATGCTATTATATGCTGTAATAGCTACAGAATATGGTTTGAAGCAATCCTGCAGAAGCAAGTCCTTCCCTCAAAAAGACATCATCTGGATGGGAGCATATGTTGATCCAAAGCCTGTATATATTGTTCAGCATTAATTGTGCCTTCACAGATATGCACATCACCCATGCCATGTATGCCAATGCACCCCCATCAAAGATGCTGGCTTTTAAAATGTGCACTAAAAATAAGCTGTAGCTCTGTAGCCCAGAGGACGTCCAAAAAGATTTTCAGACTTTGATTTGTTGGACCACAGAACAATTTTCCACTTCCTTTCAGTCCATTTTAAATGAGCTCAGACCAGAGTAGGTGGCAGTGTTTCCAGATCCTGTTGATTGATGATTTCTTCTTTGCATGGCAAAGTTTTAACGTGCACTTGTGGATGCAGTGGCGAACTGTTCTCGCAGACAGTGATTTTCGGAAGTGTTCCTGAGCCCATGCAGTGATTCAAGTCCGTTTTTAATGTAGCAATGGCCTGAAGATCACAGCCAGCCAATATTGGTTTTCGGCTATGTCCTTTGAAAAGAAAAATTCTCCAGATTCTCTGAATCTTTTAATATTATTTACTGCAGACAATGAAACCCACAAGTTCTTTGCTAGTTTACACTGAGAAACGTTATTCTTGAATTGTTGCACTAGTTGTCACCGTCTTTCACAGAGTGGTGAACCCCTCCCCATCTTTTATTTCTGAAAGATTCAGCCTCTCTGAGATGAACTTTTTACACCAAACGTTACTGGCCTGTTGATCCATCCATCCATTTTCTAAGCCGCTTCTCCCTCAAGGTGGCGACTGGCCTATTGATAATCAACCTAATAAGTTGTGAGACGTTCCACCAGGTGTTATTTTTTGCATTATACAACTTGTATCAATCTTTTAAAACATCAAATTCAAAATGGGAATATATATTTTTAACATTTGATGTATTCTCTTTCTATCACTTTCAATTAAATATTAAATGACCTGCTTACCACTACATTGTTTTTATTTATATTTTACAATGTCCCCAATTTTTAGTAATTAGGGTCATATTTATACAATTTACAAATAAAATTGTAAAACAAGGGTTACTAAACACAGGAGATTAAAACTAATAAATTACTAAAAGCCCCGGTTCACCCCTTGAATTGCTTACATACTCAACCAGAAGCCTACCCACATAAAATCTTGTCTTTAGGGCTTCACTGACCGCATAAAATTTTATGGAAAGGCAAGATACCTCATAGAAGTCCCACTGCACAGCTTTTACAAATGTACTTTAAAACCTCTTCTGCTAACAACTTCCTGTTGGTCACATCAATATATGTAAATGTTGACAATTTACATGAGGCATAAGACTAACACACAGTGACTTCAAAAGACAAAGAAGGTGTGTTAACATTTTTGATTAAGTGTAAAAGTTAAAGCAACATTAGTTATGGCTACTGAGTAAGTGTATCTAATAAATCAACTGCAAATTCTAAGCATATGCAGGGGGAACTTCACGCAACGCTCAGAGGTAACTGCTAATCTAGAGCTCCATCTATTGGCTATTCTGATAATGTACATTTTAGAATACCTCATACACACCCAACCTACCTCAGGAAAACAGGACTGTTCAGTGTAAAAATCAAGCTTTACTTCAGCTGATTTGTTTCTTTCTTTTTTTTTTATTTTCAGTGTACTTACAAAAAATACTGGATCTTGCCAGCATTAACTACCATTGGCTATTATGTGATCCTCCCAGAGAAAAGAATACAGAGTACCACTCAATATAAGTACATGACATTCATACAAAATAAAGTATTCATAAGAATATGCCCTTTGCTACCCAAAATCCTTTATGGAAAAAAGACAAAGTTCAACCGTCACAATAGATGGCTATGACTAAAACACACACACACACACACGGAAAGCAACAACAGGCAACCACAGCGTTAACCAAACTGTCCCAACATACTCTGAATATAAAGTTTTGCATACTTTTTTGTTCTAATACAATTCATTTGCACAGGCACATTCTCATAAATCTATAACACAGGTCCCAACAACACGGTGAAATAAATGCAACAAGTTGGAAAATCTCTCAACTATTTTCTGTACACTACACACTATACACACACACACACACACACACACACACACACATTCATATTTCACACCCGCTCATGTGAAAACCGTAAAACTGTAAATAAAAATAAAATAAATTAAAAAAAAAAAAAAAAAAAAAAAAAAAAAAAAAAAAAAAGCAAGAAAAGAAAAATCAGGGCAGCAAAATTTTTGGTTTTGCATGAGTGATGCACTTCTGGTTTTTCATCGCTACTTTACCTTTTTTTTTTCCTCCGTTCAAAATTTTTTTGACCATTACATATACAGTATAGAATTTCATAGCTTTTTATATAAATATTTACAAACAGCACATAGTTGTGTCCCATAAGAATATCTGTCATTATATAAAAAAGTAGATAACATGTTAATGCCAAGGAGGAGAAGCTTGCATTGGTAAATTTAAATAACTTAACTGCTAAAAAGAAATTTTGTTTCATACAGTAAGTGCGACAGCCTCATCCATGTCTCTGGGGGGTGTGGGTTGGGGGAAAAAATCTTGAGGCTTTTCTCGCATTGTAGCACCAGCGGGATCCGCACCTCAGTGCGAAGTTGAGAATTCACCTTGGAGTAGAAATATTCCATGAGGTCATGTGCGGTACCAACCAAAAAATAAATTAGTGTTGGATAACTTACAATAGTCTGGTATTTACAGGCAAGGTTGGATACGTGGCTTTTGTGAATGGTTGATGATTGGAGTGAATGGGAGAGTTGTGATGGCAGTGAAGGTTCACAGCAGTCTTGCAGCACATTAGTGGAGGGTGAAGATCCTCTCGCATTCATTTGAGAAACTCATCTTGCTATTGATGAAAGGCCATCGAGAAGAAGCCCCAATCAGGCTCCTCATAAACATGGCCACCCCGATATGCAAGTGTAACACTAGGTAAACATGGGGCTGATGAGCCCTGGAGAGATCCATTAAATGAGGTTTTAGTCCCCGTCACTTAAGTCCTGGACTAGGCTCAAGTGGTTCATGGCACGGCTGAAGGCGCTTTGCACAGCTTTGCGAATGCTCGACGAGCGTCCCTCCAACATTTTGATTTTATCTAAAGTCTCACTGATCCCAAAAGGTACCATTTTGGACTTAGGAAGCCATTGCCTAAGAAAAAAAATTAAACATGCACGTAGTTAATACCAAATATTTTACCTTCGTCATTAGTCAGTGGGGGAAAAAAAAGGTTGTTTAAGTCTTCAGGCTTAAAGCAAACATTTCAATGAGCATTTTCATAATATTTCTGTTACCATATGCAAATCACTTAGCTTTCCCCCCAATTAACTGGCAGAGCCATGAACATACACAGTACTTTAAAAAGCTATTTAATAGGGCAGTATGTGTTGTTACTTGTTTGGAAAAAATTTTACTCTTAATTATATAAATCTGGAACCAAACATGTGTCCTTCGACCTAGCTCAGAAGATACCAACTGCTTTTCTGAGAACAAGAAACTGCTGTTACTTCTTACAGCATTAATGTAAGAAGTAACAGCAGTTTCTTGTTCTCAGAAAAGCATTAATGTTTGTTTGCTTTTACTGTAATGTTAAACTGCGTAAAAATGGTTACTGTCCTGACAAATTATTTTAGACAATTTCCCCAAGACTTTTGCACAGTACTGCATATGAGAACATAAATCAAGATAGGGAGTCTCACCAGTTGCGCTTGTTGTCGAAGAAGCGGACGAGGTAGAGTTTCTCCTCTGACCTGTACTGCATCAGTTCGCCGACCCTGAGCACGTCCCGTGGAGGAGTGGGGATGAACACGCCTTTGCGATGATAACCCGCCCGGGGCATCTGCGGGTCTATGATCTACACAAATGAGTGAGTGAGAAGTAAATAAATGTTTTTGCTCTCAGACCGTGACAGCGAGAGCTGTAGTTCGAGGATGGAAATGCTCATCACTAAACTGACACATGCACACCCACACAAAGACACACCCACATACTCTGTTTGAGTCACCTGGCAAACAATGCTTTGGCTTCTACACCTCTGATTTGTGCGGCAGCATGACACTTGTGTCATCATGAACACAAGTCACAGGATGGCAGAAGGCAGATGCATGGGATGATGAAGAAAAAGAAGTCTCTGTCTGGCATGCACACATGCACACTCACCAAGGCAGGGTAGGAGGGATATCCACTAAGTTTTGCCCAGACTAGTTTAAAGGGTTCCAGAGTTAGTGTGGTAGTATTAGAGGGCATCCATATATTGCTGTTGTCAAGTTCTAGAAGTAGGAATAATGATAAGTTATGAGGGGTTCACCAAAAACATGAGGCAGAACACCTCAAGAGCAAGAGCCATGGCTGTGCAATTCCAAACAGCATTAAGTAGCACGGGCCATCTCTTAGATGCAAAAGGCATGAAGCAAAAGGCAGTTTACCTGTGCAGTCTCCTCCACAGTGGGTATTTATCATACATAGTTTAAGAGAATTCCATCCAAAAATCAGGTAAAAACATTTATTTTTGATGAAAAATGATTTAAGCACTGCTTTGTTAAAAGCCATGCTTAAGAATTCTAATACTTATTAGATAAACTCTTTTGTTTAAGAACTATGAAACAGGTCATTTATAGTCAGCCCACTATGAAGCCCAAGTGTGTTTAGAAATCTAATGCCACCAGAAATAAGTGATACATATTATAAAGAACATTAAAAATGACTTTTGGATGGAACTGGAGTAGTCATTGTTTTGTTAGCAGGCAAACATGAAACGTTTAAAACAGGATTAGCTGTGATGGCTTTAATTATGAGACAGATGTACTTGAAGCTGAAATTATTCATGCAGACAGTGAAGCAAAAGCAAAGGCATCACAGAGTGTCAGCTGAAGCCATGTAGCAGAGCATTACTGAAGCAAGCGAAGAAGGATGGGGCAAGCAAGCTTCTCAAAGCTGACCTGGCAGCAGCACAGCCACATATACAACTGAAAGTCTGGGTTATTTTGTTAATAAATGGCCATTGTTTCCAACACAAAAACACTACAATTCCATATTTACCAAAAGCAGGCAACTCACCAGCTGCCAACTTGCTTGCTTTGGAAATGCTCCCCATTTCCATGCACGCAGTCAGTTCATTTCTGTCATCCGTCGTGTTTCGTCGTGCCATCGCCTGCTTCCCTTTCCCACTCTTAGGCTGGCTGACAGTGCTAAGCAAGCCAAGAGGAGAGCTGTTCCGAGTTAGCGTTGACAAAAACAAACTGTCAAGGCGTCTGCATTATATAATAATATAAACATTGAGCTAAGCTGCTGATATTTTACAGTACGTAATCTGTCTGAAGATACACTATTCAAAGATCATGCAATGTAAACAACATTTTAAAGGCACTGACTAAATGAAGACTGATGGCGGAAATCTTATTCTTACTGTTCATACCCCGCATTTCCCAGCACGCTGGTGCTTCCACTGGAGGAGATGCTGGACTCTGAGGCACAGCGGCGGCGAGGTTCTAGCACTCTGCCACTTAGCTCTTTCTTTGGCCCCAATACAAAGCCATTAGACAGCCCTTAGACACACCAACAAACCACTTAAGTGAGAATGCATTTCTATGCATTAATTTATCACATGCATCAACCCTAGTGGACAAAACTGGTGTAACCAAAACACCCCAAACAAAAATTAAGCACTCTGTGCAGAAACCTTCTGCCAACACTAATTTTTGCAGTTCACCAAGACAAAAAAAATACAAGGATTTTTATTATTATTTTTTTATCTTCATTTCATGGTCTTAACACCTTAAAACACTTTGACTTTGATCTAGTGATATTATAGCAGCCTTAGAATAACAATGCTGAGGATGTGTTTTCAACATTAACTGATGTTTTATAAAACGTTAACACCAACCCTCTTAGCAGTGCTAATAAGTGTGCTATATTTACCATTATCAAAACGCTTCACTGGGCGTGCCTCCTCATCTCCATCCTGGCTGTCTCCACTACGTGTCCTCTTCCTTCGTTGGAGCAGGGTCTCTAGACGAGGAATGACCACTGACAAAATTGTCTTGGAGCCCAGCTGAGGGCAGTCCACTGAAGCTTGTCCAACCTTTGCTGGCTTCTGTGGGCTAACACTCTTAGACTTTCGGAAGAGCACTGCAGTCCTTCGGTTAACTGTGCCTGCTGGTTCTGTGAGTGTGGAGGTAGCTACCACAACATTGCTTTCAGAGGGTTGCACTTCATTGGAAAGTCCATTTAAGAGTGAGGTAGAGAGCATCTTTCCATCAAATTTGACCTTTCTTGGGCACTTATCAGGGCTAGGCTCCATGGGTTTCAGTGCAGGGGGCTCTGAAGGGCTGTCCAAATTTGGAACAAGTGGAACAGAAACTGAAGGCTCCAGTTTGGGAGGTAATGAATTGTCAACTGTGAAATAAGAAAAAAGAAAGTATGAATACACTTCAGAATGTCTGTTCACTGTCTGCAGCAAATAGATTATGTACATGCTTGTAAACATTCTGCATTTATGTCAATCAAACAAGTAAAAAAAAAAAGGAATAATTCAACCTTCTTCATCTAGACACTCTGAAACAGGGCATATTGCGTCCATCTCCTGGGGTCGTTCTTGAGGAGGGCAATTGGTCTGCTGGCTCATTTCAAATCGGACATCACCAATGGTCTTCTTTAGCAGCTTGAGGCGCTTGCTCCGTGATGGGCTAGATTTCATAGCAGTGGTTAAATCCAGCATCTCTAACAGCTTATTAAGCTGCTCCTCCAAAGACATGTTCACCCGATTTGCTGGATTCAGCAGCCGGTCCACTGCAACAGAGAAAACATTGTAGAACCTTCACTCATCCCGTTTCCCCATTTACATTCAACACGTCAAATCTATAAAGCTAAATCATAATGCAACAACTGACAAGTGCTATCATGAATATCATCTATTCTCCCCTTAATTAGACACTAATTAACCTCAATTTATTAAAAAAAGACTTATTGCTTTATTGATACACATTTCATACCTGCTTCCCATGTCAGGGCTGGAGGAGGCTCTATTTTAGGTGGTTCTGGTAGATGCAACCCACTGGGGAAGTCAAAGCCTATCCGCTCCACATCTCGTCGAGCCTTTCTGAGGATAACTCCTCCATAGTCTCGCATGCGCACAGCAACACGGTAGAAAAAAGTATCCTTGGCATTGTACTTCATGCAGTTATTGATAATGAGGTTGAAGTCATCTTCAAACTCATCCAAATTATTGTACTCATGGGCACTGATGCGTTTCCTCATGGTAGAGAAGTCCATTGGGTGGGAGATGTGATCAAGATAATCTGGAACCTTACAAACAACAATGATTCAAAAACAGTTACATGACAGGAACACAGTTGCCCAATTAAGACAAAAATAAGCTTCAGATAGGACCCAACATGGACCAAGTGTTATCATTTACATATAGTTTAAAACTCCACATGACAGGTAAAGAAAATTATGAGGGTCTTACCTCCTTAATGTTCACAGGCTCAGCAAACACTCTGGTCTGGTCTTTCTCTTGAAGCTGGTCCAGCACAGTTCGCAGCACAAGAGTAAACGGAGTAAGCTGCATCTCCAGCACTGACTGCTGAAGCTTCATCTGAGGAGAGGAATCACAGAATATGAATACCACAATTAAAAACAATCAGATCAAAGCAACTGCATAAAACTAACACAGCAGATGGTGATGTGTTATTCATTATGTAATAGCAAAGGCTCTGTCCACTTGTCCAAGCTTATGCCCATCTTGGTGCAGAAAGCTTGAAGCTTGCAGAAAGTGGTTGCTTTGCTCTGACCTGCTCTCTCTTGAGCTTCTCTCGCTTGCGAATGAGCTCCAGCAGCAAGCGTGTCCGCTCCAGGTCATGCCGCAAGCGATGCAAGTCCTTTAGCTGCTCCTTCAGTGTCCTGCAGTCATCCTCTCTTTGCTCCTGAATTTACACACACAGGAATTGTTCACCCAAACCCTTCTAGGCAGTCCTAAGCAAAACCCCTGATGATCATTTACTGAACAGCCACTGGATTTTATTTTAGACATATAGCTCAAAAAATTGTTTTAGTGAAGAGTGGTTTTAATAATGTCCATTGTATAAATAAAACAGTGAAAACATAAGGATTACAAAAGTACAGATTAATATTTAATTGCTTAACAGTATGTAGTGCATTAAAGCACTTACCAATTGTGGTGTTTTTTGAATCTGTATGGTGGTCTGCAGACGTCGAATAAGAGGCACACCATTTCTTGACTGCCTTTTCAGCATCCAGTAACTGAGAACACGCTCCACAAACAGCCTTTTCCTTTGCACAGAAACTTGGTTGAGGATAGTGTTGAAGCTGAAAAAATAAAAATGAGAGTTAGAAGTTTAAAAAAATAATAATAAAATAAAAATAATAATAATAATAATAATAATAATAAGTTCTAAAATAAAATCTACTGCTGTCAAAGGGAATGCTACACATCTACCAAATATAGCAGACTGAGAAGTCAAATAAGCCTGCTGAAAAAAGATTTGTACAACATACCTTTATGTAAAACATGTGGACAAAAAAAATAAGTACTCATCATTCAGTTCTTATATCACAAGTGGATTACCTTTTAGGTGTTATACTTGGCACAGACACAGCTGGAACCACTTGAACAGGCTCTGCCTCTACTTTTTTATTCTTCTTTTTCTGGCATCCCTTTACCCTTGTCCTTCCATTTTTCTGTTTGCCCTTCTGGCATAGTCCGTTTTTGGGTTGGGCCTCTTCATAAATGGCAAGAGGCCTCCTAACACAACCATTGGGAGTGTGCGAACAACAATATGCCGTCTTCTTCACTGAAAATGTTGTGGATCCTGTATCAGTCACTTCTTTGATGGGCTCCATCTTCATGTACAGGCCAGCTTTCTGAGCACAGCTCACATGAAAGGCAGTATAACAATTGGCCTTACTACACTGTATGCATGCACCAACTCCTCTCTCTTTACAGAGGTAGCAAGTCAGCTTCCAACGAGCTGGTGGAATGTTAGCGACACCATCAATGGGCTCAATAAAGACCGTGTTGGTAAAGCCGACCTCAGGGACCCAAATGGCACAGACTACATGGCCCCAACGATCATCATCTGTCCTCTTAAGTGCTCCTCCTTTATTGGGGCAAAAAATACACACTGCAGGCTGGGAAGGAGACTGTAAACAATGGCGGCACAACCACTGGCCCTCTGGGATGTGAGGGACCCCATAACACTCCTGATGCACTGCTAAGTTGCACATGTCACAAAAAAGAATAGCATTACTGTTCTGACACTCGCCATCCATGCAGATGCAACACACAGCATCCTCATCAATAAGGGACTGTGGATCCCCCTGACCCTGGCTTTCAAAAAAGGACTCCTTCTCAAAGCGGTCCATCAGAAACTCAAAAACATTCTGGGACACCTGGCTATAACCATCACTCTTTCTCTTCTCATTGATCAGATCCAGCCATGCATAATCTTCCTCATCCATATCATACTCCACCTCTTCATCCAGCTCATCTAATGTCTTTTCCATGTAAGTGTAATAACAGGAGGGTCTTCGTGGCACAGCTGGAAGATTATATTCAACCGTTCGAATTTTTGGCTCTGGCAACCTCCCCTGAGCTGGAGAGGCCTGTCCTGCAGTGAGAGCAGCACACTTCTTCTGCTGATTGTTTTTGAGTCGTACAGAGCGCACTAAAACCTGCTGAGGTTTCTCTGTGTTCTCTTTGTTGCTGTTGCATTCACTTATCTCCTGAGCTAAAGGATCATCACTGTTGATGATATCAAGCTTGTCATAGATGCTGATTCGGTGAACACGTCCTTCAATGTCCAACTCTACCATACGCTGGGCCTCGGCATAGGTGAGAGTCTCACGGTTTCGTGAGGGTTTGATGGGTGATGGAGACCTCTGCGTAGTGGCTGCACGATTACTCCGACTTTTCTTCCTCATTTTTAACACCTGGAGGAACTAACGGAGAGACATTCATATAAAAACAAATCAAAAGACAGCGCCGAAGAATTTCAGCTAGTATTAAAAATATATTCTATTTAGTCAAACAACTTACGTTCCTTATGTTACAGCTCTCTCTGTTTTGATTACTGTAAACCTAGCAATGTATCCAATCTGCCTCCGACAGAAACCTATCTGTAACGAACTCGCTCTGTGCCCATAGCAACGGAAAGCCAAGCTTGAAACGGTTCATCAAACGGTTCGTCAAAGCCTGGCAACAAACCCCCAGACTGTTAAAACTTGCTTAAGTGTCCTGTAATTTACACCTTATGCGTGCAATATGGTGTATAACTTCTGTATTATATTCCAGCTCCCCGAATACAACGCACGTGGACAATATACCGTTATAATTTGCATGGCAGTGTCGTTATTTGGGTGCTTAAAATATAACTAGCTAGTTAACGCTAGCTAACTAAACAACCAAAACGAAAGCGCTTCCTAGCGTTACGGCTGTGTTCCCCAAGAAGTGGTGGAGCATACAAGCCAAGTTAAGCTAACTAGCTAGTTAGCTCACTAAAGCGCTAAAACACCACTACGGTAGCTATTGTTGAATTAACCCGGGAGTCCACAGCTCCAGCGCATCGTTTCAGGTCTTCCCCGCCCAACACACCTGATCTAGTTCAGGAAGAACTTAATAATTAGTTCATGAAGCAGTTCGGGTTAAACTCTGCAGGGCAGTGTGTCCACGGGACTGCAGTTGAGAACTGCTGAATTAAGCTAACGTTAGCCAAGTTATTCTAGTGGGAGACAAACGAGCCTAAGGGCAACTTTTATAAAGACACTTTAGGTGGAAAACCACTGTAAAACATAGACATGTCTAACTAGGAGCGTAACACTAGCCAGCTGAAGTAACTTGGGGTGTTAGCCGTCTAGCTAACATTACCCACAACACAAACAGGCCAAGGACAAGCACGAAAATCGGCGGTTTCCTCCCGGCTAGCTTTAGCGGGCTAATCGGTGCTAACATTACTAGTACTCGAAATTAGGCAAAGATGGCGTCAGACAAAACAAACAAGGTCTAAAGGGGAACATTCAGGGAAACGTTAACGCTCTCCCACTTCCACGCCACATGCTCAAGTTCCTTAAATGCCGAACTAGACACTAAAAGAAAAAGAGAGCCATCTTTCTTACCTTCGGCTTCGAAGTGTCGTAGAGTAAGCCCTCAAAGCAATGCTGTAGCACGCTAGCTTCTAACTTAGCTAAAAGCGGCCGCGCCGTGTAGGGCCTGTGGTAGAGCACAGGAGGCTAAAGCACGCAGCCAGTGCCTGCTAGGACAGCGTTAGCATCCAACGAGAGCCGCTCGAGCTTTTACTCGTGTTTGAAGGATACGGCAAGACAGCCGCCTGGATTCCGAGAGGAGCTGTGTAAGCCGCATTAACCCGCGCCTTAAAACGAACATTCGCCTGTTTATGTGGTCGGTCGGTTTAATGTGGTAAGATGCGATCTTTATCGGTGCTAGCAGGCTAGCTCGCCGTTCCTGCCCCCAACAACAATGCGGCTGTACGGATCCTGCCCAGCGCACAACGTGACTCACTACGTCCCGCTCTACAACGAGGAAGCAGCGAGGAGGCCGGGAGCCCAGGAGTAACCCCCCTCCCCCACTCCTCAAATACAAACAAATAAACCCTAATGAAGACTGAAATGTGACAATTACTTATATATTTGGTGCTTTCCTACTCGTGGAAACCCACGCTGCTAGCCAGCCTTCATGAGTATATTGATTAAGGATTACTTAGCGCATGAATCCTGGTGTGTATTAATGAGTTGGGAATTACTGATGAGAAACAGAAATTGAATGGGTCTTGATAACATTTTGCTTTCTCTGCTGTCCATCTTCTCACTTCCTTTTCTCCACCCATGCCTAAGTGACCCCGAGTCATCCAAAATCTTTAGGGGGCAGCATAGGCGCAGTTACTGAATTGTTGATCTGAAAGTGCACCATACACAGGAAAATGGGAGTGGGAGAAACGCGTGAAAAGGACGTTTGTTTCCTCCTTTTTTCATATCTGAAAGAGATTGAAACTGGGTAGCAAAGAAGCTCCCTCAAATGCTATATTTATGTATGCAAAGAGTAAAATACGATTTAACACTGACTTAAATGTCCAATCAGATGGACATTTTTCAGACAAGAACGCATACAACATTTACAACATGTGAGAGAATTCATAGGGCTAATAGATGAGAATAACACTGTCACGCTCAGGAACAACACAAGACAGTTTCATATTATAGGAATTTATTGTTATAAAAAATAAACTCAGCATTGTTTACAAATGCAAAAAGAATTCCACAGTCACAGTGGAAGTAGGACAAACTAGGACGCTACTTCCATCTAGTATGGAAGATGACAACTTCTAGAGCCATGTTACATTAGAATGGACTCACTTAAGCAACTCAGTCCCACCTAAATGTATATCAGCATTAGTCAGGCTTAGCTCACCTGTAAGCCTTTAGATTGAGCTACAAATAAGCCAGGGGCATCAACTCTAGTCTTCTTTCCTTTTTGCAGATGGTATAAAATGAATAAATAAATAAATAAATAGCCACATACTGTGGAATGTTTGTATGAATAAATAATATACATGGGAGAGAAAATACTTAAATACAACACATACTTGTATTCAAAAACCTATAACCCATGAATATTGCATTGATTGTGCACATCACCCAAGTATCTGGTAACCAAAGGCCAATATGTGGAAACAGCATGAACACTGAAGGAGTTCTGCGACCCTCCGCTTTGAGTACATGCTCAGGAGTCGACGGTATTATGTGTGCGCGCCTGTTAAGAGGAAATTCCACCACAAGGGGGCAAGAGAGACAGACCTCATAAAAAGAATGTAGGTCCCACAAAAGCAGCTTTCTGGGGGGAGAAAAAAGGCACTGAACTAATAGTTTAATAAGTAAAGTCCAAGTCTAAGCTCTATAAGAGCAACAAGTATGACCATAGGGTTGCTAGCATCACTGCTTATACAATGCCCATGAAAAATCCATCCCTTTGAAATGAAAAAGACCAAAAAATAAATTAAAGTAACTTAAAGAAGTCCCGGCAATTAATTTTGCATTGTGAATGATCAGTCAGTATATATATCCATTGCCGTCAGAGGCTCTCTTTGCTTGAACTTGTGCTTGATGACGAGTCTGCACTGAGCACAAGAAGAGTGATGTCCCCTTTCTCTGGATTAGAGTCTTTCTCTGTACGCATCCACTGATGCTCAAATATTTGTTCCAGTGTAGGTCTGTCTGAGGGCCGCAGGCAGAGGCACCATTTGATGAGATGCTGACACTCTGTGGAGAACCAAGCAAGGAAGGGTGAACTTTAGCAGATCTTCGATTACAAACAAAACAGAAAAGTACTGATACTGACATTGTTTTAAGTTAGATAAGCTCGGCAAAGTGCCCTCAACACTTGACATACCAGGGGAGATTCTCTTCCTGAAGAAAAGACGGCCCTTGAGAATCTCCTCATCGTGTTCAAACGGTATGTCCCCACATACCATATCATAAAGCAACACACCCAGTGACCACACTGTTGCTGAGCGTCCATGGTACCTATGGTAGCGAATCCACTCTGGGGGGCTGTACACTCTTGTACCTGCACACAGAAAAGAGGAGGGGGCACACTGTTAAATTCAAGTGTTCAATCAAAGACTTACAGAGATAAAAACAAACAAAATGTTTTTAAAATGCAGAATTTTAAATATTTACAAACTGTTTCACAGCTGCTGGGGCTCAAAGATTTATGAATAAAACAACTGTTTTCTGTAATATTCATCAGACGTCTGAGGAAACATTTCATAATCGGTCTGACTGGCAGGTTTTGTAACAGATTTCTGTTACATTTGGATTACACTGCAGTTTTGTAAGAGCTACTCTGTCAGCTGACTGGAAAAGGCGGGCGCCAACGTCTCTCTCCAACACAGCCCCTCCTCCACTATATTCACAGCCGGCTGAGGGAAGCGAGGAGAATTCAAAGGAATTAAAGCCAACTGAAACTAGAGGCTCATCTACACCCTTTCACATGCACCCAGTGCAGATAAGCAATATGCTAAAGCAACTCCAAACAGGCTCAGCATGAGTCACTCCCCATAACAAAAGTCTCTTCACCAGTGCACCAGAGGTGGTGTACGAGCCCCGAAGGGTAAGATCAGCCTGGATACCAAACAAAAACAGCTGTCACGTGGTTTCACAACTCACATTTCACAACACAGCAACAGCTCTATTTTTATTGAAAGGCACTCTGACTTTGTTAGATGGGACATTTCACTAGAATGTATTCCCATTATTGTTATTTACTATTATTAGCACATTATTACTATCATTATACAGCAATCCACACAGAAACGGGCTGTGCATTTGATAAAATCAGATGACAGAGGATTCAAATTTCTTTCTTTATAAATGAGGATCTGAAAGTATTCTTCAGAGTAAACTAAGCGTTTTATATCTTGTGGACATTAACTGGCCAGCCCACTTTAAGAACAGGCAAACTCAATACAAAAGGTCTATTTGATTCCCTTTAGTCCTTCGCCGTTGGGGGTGGAGGGGGTGGGAGTGTGAAAGTCAAGGACTTACCATCGAAGTCAGTGTACACGGTGTCCTTGAGAATCGCCCCCGAGCCGAAGTCAATGAGCTTCAGGTCTCCTGTGCGTAAGTCCACTAGGAGGTTCTCGTCTTTGATGTCCCGGTGAACGACCCCGCAGCTGTAGCAATGCCGCACAGCCTCCAGCACCTGGCCGAAGAAGCCGCGGGCCGCGTCCTCATCCAGCGCACCCTTCTCGGTTATGTAGTCAAACAAATCCTTCACCATCTCCGGCCGCTCCATGATGATCAGCCAGCCATCAGGTCTCTCATACCAGTCGATCAGTTTAACGACCCCCTGAAAGGTGCTCCCCACTTTCTTCAGCAGGAGAACCTCCAGAGGAACAAGGGAGCCGTTCTGTGAAGGAGATGGCGGACTCTGATCAGAGGTAGCGCGGACAGGCTGATATGTTTTGTGGTCGGTTTCCTGTCCGCCAGTTTCTTGTTTGAGTTTTCCCGTTCCAGCTTAAATGGTGCAGCAGTTACATTCTGTCGCCGGAGGCTGCATAATGTAGCTGCTGCACCACTGAAGGTGGAACGGGAAAATTCGAACACGAAGCCGACTTCAGCCTCGTGTTTCGAGGCGCGCTGGACAAAGACTCTAAATAACGGGTACATAATACTCACTATCGTGCCCCACTCGGTGATTCTCTCCTTGGCCACGTGTTTGATGGCGACCTGAGTGAATAAAACACAAACGCACACCTTTTAGTTCAGATGCATCGCGCGCGGGCCACGTTGACACGCGATTCGCTGCCATGTGCTGCTGCCGCCGCCACAACAAAGCCCCCCGCTCACCCACCCACCCTCTCCCTCTCTCACTCACTTACCGGCAGACCGTCCGCGAGCCGACTGCCGGCGTACACCGTGCCGAAACCTCCGCTGCCCAGCACCGAGCCCACATGGTAGAGCTTGTCAAACGGCTCCCGTTCGGCTTTAGCTGTAACAGACAGAGTTTGTGAGCCTCACAGACATGTGGACCAAAAAGAAGACGCACCCTCCAATGCGCGCGCTGACTAACCAGCGCCAAAATGGCTCCAAATGTTAGTGTTAAGGTCACGGACACAGGAATGCAACTGGAGTAGCTCCGCCACAATTCAGCTTTACACCTTTCTAATGTTTCAGAGTCACACGAGATAAAGTAGGCTTTATATTGAAAAGGCAACCAGAACAAAAACTGGCTCCCGATAATGTTAAGTACCTGCTTGGAGTTGAATTTTCACTGGTAAGTGGTCAATGTTAGTGGAGCTGCAAATGTGAGAAAAAGATCCAAACTTGGACAGCAGCATTTTTGACGATGTCCCAAATAAATTCCTTCTCCAAAACGCCGCAGACGAGAAAAAAACGTGGTTAAAAACAAATCGCAAGTATCCTCCGGCCGTGTTAAGACTGAATATCCTTTACGGAAACGTTAAAGAGCGCTAAATATCACGTTAATGTTAAAGGGGAGCCTGCCGGAGGTTTCAGCACCGTTCTGGTGTGAAACTTCGCTGAATATCCTATTCACTCTGATCTCCTTCTGCATCCATAGCGGAGCCAGTTGACTGATGTCCTGCGTGTGTCCGCGCGCTGCTGTCGTACAGTCCGCTTTTGGGGTAGAGGGGTAGAGAGAGAGAGGGAGAGAGAGAGAGAGAGAGAGAGAGAGAGAGAGTGAACCCTGTTAATCCACACACACACACACACACACAGGACACAGATCCCTCCGCCACTCCTCAGCTAAGGCTTTCTCTCTCTCTCTCTCTCTCTCTCTCTCTCTCTCTCTCTCTCTCTCTATCTCTCCACACACACACACACACACACACACACACACACACACACACACACACACACACACACATACATCGACAGAATACTCAAAAAACCTGGACTCTGACTGACGAAGAAAATTAAAAAGCACAGATAGAACAGCCCAATGTTTAATACAGTTCTCTGAAGTTAAACTAGCCCTGTCTGAGGTCCTGAAAAACGCGCTCTAGTGAATTGTAGTGCGCGGCGCCCAAGGATACCATGTCTGAGAGCGTTCAGCTGCGTTTTATTAGCCAAACAGAAAAAAAACAGTTTGCATAGAATGTAATGCGACCAAACCCCACACACTCACCGGCCTGAGAAAGAAACACGCAGGGAAGAATGAAATCGGAATAATACATCATTATTTTTTAAATTAGTCTGTAATTTAATATAGCATACTTTTCATTGTCATCAGTTATTCATATACCATGAAGTAAAAAAAAAAACTATAAAGACAAGGAATAATAAAATACGATCGAGGGAGGAAGAGTTTTATACGTTAGAAGTGAATAAAACCATAAGAGATAGGTCCTTTACATTTGGCATTTATAAACATCACTTGATTAGAAAACCTGTTTACATCAGATACAAATCTATGATATTTCTAAACTCCAATAGCAAACCAGAAACATTATCATCTGCTCTATGTCATATGTCATAATAATAACATACCATGTAACAGTGCAATATTCTAGGAATGTATGTATGTATGTAAGTACAGTATCTCAGAAAAGTGAGTACATCCCTCACATTTCTGCAAATATTTTATTGTATCTTTTCATGGGACAACACTATAGAAATGAAACTTGGATATAACAAAGTAGTCAGTGTACAGCTTGTAAAGCAGTATAGATTTACTGTCCTCTGAAAATAACTCTACACACAGCCATTAATGTTTAAATGGCAACACAGGTGAGTACATCTCACAGTGAACATCTCCAAATTGTGCCCAATTGTGTCGTTGTCCCTCCCTGGTATCATGTGACTCGTTAGAGTTACAAGGTTCCAGGTGTAAATGGGGAGCAGCGTGTTAAATTTGGAGTTTTGGGTACAATTTGCTCATCCTGGCCACTGGATATTCAACATGGCACCTCATGGCAAAGAACTTTCTGAGGATGTGAGAAATAGAATTGTTGCTCTCCACAAAGAGGCCTAGGCTATAAGAAGACTGCTAACACCCTGAAACTCAGCTAGAGCATGGTGGCCAAGGTCATACAGCAGTTTTCCAGGACAGGTTCCACTCAGAACAGGCCTCGCCAGGGTTGACCAAAGAAGTTGAATCCACGTGTTCAGCGTCATATCCAGAGGTTAGCTTCAAAAAATAGTGCTGCCAGCATTGCTGCAGAGATTGAAGAAGTGGGAGGTCAGCCTATCAGTGCTCAGACCATACGCTGCACAGTGCATCAACTTGGTCTGCATGGCCGTTGTCCCAGAAGGAAGCCTCTTCTGAAGCTAACGCACAAAAAAGCCTGGAAACAGTTTGCTGAAGACAAGCAGTAAAATAATATGGATTACTGAAACCATGTCCTGTGGTCTGACCAAGATAAACTTGTTTGGCTCAGATGGTGTCCAGCATGTCTGGTGGCCCCTGGTGAGGAGTACCAAGACAATTGCCTACGGTCAAGCATGGTGGTGGTAGCATCATGGTCTGGAGCTGCATGAGTGCTGCTGGCACTGGGGAGCTGTGGTTCATTGAGGGAAACATGAATTCCAACATGTACTGTGACACTCTGAAGCAAAGCATGATCCCCTCCCTTCGGAAACTGCGCTGCATGGCAGTTTTCTAACTCGATAACAAACCCAAACACACTTCCGAGATGACAACTGCCTTGCTGAAGGTGAAGGTGATGGACTGGACAAGTATGTCTCTAGACCAAAACCCAATTGAGCACTGTGGGGCATCCTCAAGCAGAAAGAGGAGGAGCATAAGGTGTCTAACATCCACCAGCTCTGTGATGTCATTATGTAGGAGAGGAAGAGGATTCTAGTAGCAACCTGTGCAGCTCTGGTGAATTCCATGCCCAAGAGGGTTAAGGCAGTGCTAGATAATAATGGTGGTCACACAAAATATTGAAACTTTGAGCACAATTTGGAAATGTTCACTGTGATGTGTACTCACTTGTATTGCCAGCTATTTAGACGTTAATGACTGTGTGTTGAGTTTTCAGAGGACAGAAAATCTATACTACTATGTAAGTACATGTACACTGACAACTTTAAGTTATATCCTTTTCAATAGTGTTGTCCCATGAAAAGATATAAAATTTAGCAGAAATGTGACAGATGTACTCACTTTAGTAAGCTACTGTATGTATGTATGTATTTATTGTGTAGTTTTTACTGCTGCATTTTTACTGCAGCTGTTATTCAGCTGCACAGCACAGTTTTATACTTTTTTACCACTGTAACACACTTGAGTCGTACAATTAGCTAATAATAAAGCCCTTAATGGGCTGAATCAGGGAAGGAAAATATGAAACTGTGCTGTGTACGTGGACCTCCAGATCTAAAGTTGTCAAACATTGGACTAAGCCATCTTGCTTTCCTGAAAACACAGACTCTCATCTCTGAGTCAGCCTCCAACCAGACAAGAGCTTTGTTGTGGCACGTGGGATCCCTCGTACTTCTCTTAACTGATTAATAAGTGTCTATATATTCAGATGGGCCAAATAGAAATAGTAGAAATAGTAAGTTGAACCAGTTTTATATATATATATATATATATATATATATATATATATATATATATATAAAACACACACACACACACACACACACACACATACACATATATATACACTGCTCAAAAAAATAAAGGGAACACTGAAATAACACATCCTAGATCTGAATGAATGAAATATTCTCATTGAATACTTTGTTCTGTACAAAGTTGAATGTGACGTTGGTGGGTGGAGCGAGATATGATGTCCCAGATGTGCTCAATCGAATTCAGGTCTGGGGAACGGGCAGGCCAGTCCATAGCTTCAATGCCTTCATCTTGCAGGAACTGCTGACACACTCCAGCCACATGAGGTCTAGCATTGTCCTGCATTAGGAGGAACCCAGGGCCAACCGCACCAGCATATGGTCTCACAAGGGGTCTGAGGATCTCATCTTGGTACCTAATGGCAGTCAGGCTACCTCTGGTGAGCACATGGAGGGCTGTGCGGCCCTCCAAAGAAATGCCACTCCACACCATTACTGACCCACTGCCAAACCGGTCATGCTGAAGGATGTTGCAGGCAGCAGATCGCTCTCCATGGCGTCTCCAGACTCTGTCACAGCTGTCACATGTGCTCAGTGTGAACCTGCTTTCATCTGTGAAGAGCACAGGGCGCAAGTGGTGAATTTGCCAGTCCTGGTGTTCTCTGGCAAATGCCAAGCATCCTGCACGGTGTTGGGCTGTGAGCACAACCCCCATCTGTGGACGCCGGGCCCTCATACCATCCTCATGGAGTCGGTTTCTAACCGTTTGTGCAGACATATGCACATTTGTGGCCTGCTGGAGGTCATTTTGCAGGGCTCTGGCAGTGCTCCTCCTGTTCCTCCTTGCACAAAGGCAGAGGTAGCGGTCCTGCAGCTGGGTTGTTGCCCTCCTACGGCCTCCTCCACGTCTCCTGGTGTACTGGCCTGTCTCCTGGTAGTGCATCCAGCCTCTGGACACTACGCAGCCTCTGGACACAGCAAACCTTCTTGCCACAGCTCGCATTGATGTGCCATCCTGGATGAGCTGCACTACCTGAGCCACTTGTGTGGGTTGTAGAGTCCGTCTCATGCTACCACGAGTGTGAAAGCATCACCAACATTCAAAAGTGACCAAAACATCAGCCAGAAAGCATCGGTACTGAGAAGTGGTCTGTGGTCCCCATCTGCAGAACCACTCCTTTATTGAGTGTGTCTTGCTAATTGCCAATAATTTCCACCTGTTGTCTGTTCCATTTGCACAACAGAATGTGAAATTGATTGTCAATCAGTGTTGCTTCCTAAGTGGACAGTTTGATTTCACAGAAGTTTGATTCACTTGAAGTTATATTGTGTTGTTTGTGTTCTCTTTATTTTTTGAGCAGCGTATATATATATATATATATATATATATATATATATATATATATATACACTACAATTTTCTTCCTGGTGTCCTTCGACAGCTCTTTGGTCTTGGACATGGTTAAGTTTGGAGTCTGACTGTTTGAGGCTGTGGACAGGTGTCTTTTATACAGATAATGAGGTCAAACAGGTGTCATTAATACAGGTAATGAGTGGAGGACAGAGGAGCTTCTTAAAGAAGAAGTTACATGTCCGTGAGAGCCAGAAATCTTGCTTGTTTGTGGGTGACCAAATAATTATTTTCCACCATAATTTACAAATAAATTCTTTAAAAATCCTACAATGTGATTTCCTGGATTTTTTCTCATATTGTCTCTCATAGTTGAAGTGTACCTATGAAAATTACAGACCTCTCTCATCTTTCTAAGTAGGAGAACTTGCACAATCAGTGGCTGACTAAATACTTTTTTGCCCCACTGTATATGGAGAGAGCAAGATAGATAGCTAGATAGATAGCTAGACAGACAGACAGACAGACAGACAGACAGACAGACAGACAGACAGACAGATAAATAGATAGATAGATAGATAGATAGATAGATAGATAGATAGATAGATAGATAGATAGATAGATAGATAGATAGATAGATAGATAGATAGATAGATAGATAGATTTGTATCGTTATCGTATGACTCTTCATCTCTCTTTGCTTTCTCAAAGTAGCACTTTTACTTCATCTCATGCCAGATCCATTAAATCATGCTTCAGAATGACTTCAAGGCACTTGCTGAGTATTTTATAAGACACCTTGAAGCAATCATGAAGAGTTTTCTCAAGGTTTTGCACTTTCAGCAGCTGCGAGGTTAAAATCTCTGTGCTGTGGATCAAAGGGTCTGTCTGGCCCTTCTGAGAGCTCAGGTAGCATGCATATAATACATTGCTAGAATTCCTCCATCACAAGTAGATCTGATGAGACAGTATGGGGCAGAGCAGAGACCCTGTTTGTGTGAATGTATACTTCTTTAAGAATATGTGTGCACATGTTCAAAGTTAGAAGAGGATCAAGCCAAATATGGGAGGAAATGGTTGGTTGAAATAGTGCCAAGAAATCAGTAAGTGTAAAGACCACACTGGTGCAAATGACTTAAAAGGAGCCTGATAGACTCTGGGTGACAAGGGGATTTTATCTGTCTATATACTTTTATGGAGAAGGTCACCAAATGACACACTGCAAAGACCAAAGAATCTCACATCATAAACAGAGCCACCACAGGAAGGAAGCAACAGAGGATGAAATTCAAAGGAAAGGATCCCCAGGTTTTCATTTTAAAATAGCCAGACTTACTTTAAAATAGGTAAGTAGATTATAGCAAGAAAATTTTTGGTAAGCTCTCAGTCATTAAGTGAAATGGATGAAATACACTGATTCCAAACTCATAAACTGCTTTATCTGTTTATTGAACTGCAGGATTTTTATTCTATGTTTATGTTATTCTACATTTTTCTTGTATTTTCCCTAAAGTCCATTTATAACATTTGTGCAGTTCTGTGTATTAAAAATAGTCATAATTAATTTCCCAACCTCTCTTTATCGCTTAGAATTAAATAGGCTTTTTTGTTATTGAGCCTTTATGAGTGGTATAAGTAAATGATCTCTGTTCTTCCCCTCTATCCTTTATTGTGTCTTGTTCAAAAAACAGACCATAATAATATAACACTGCTTATAACTTCATCGTGAATGGGCAGGGCTAAACTGCTGGTGTATTTATGTAGATGTATAGTCTTTTATTGTGATAGAACAAAAACAGCTGACAATTCTAGCAGGTTAAGTTTCATATACAGACTGTAAAGGTATGTTTTAAAACTTCTCATTCATGCAGGTCTATAAATTCCTAATGAGGTAGTATCATCTGTTTAGGAATTTTTGGTAGAGCATAACTGTTCAGTTGTGTTTCTAAATCATGTACATGTGTGCACCTTTGCGTTTCCAGGTATTACAATGTAGTAAGTCACTGGTAGTGTGACAAGTATGAAGTTATGAATCTGGTTGTGTTTATGCTTTTATGAGCAAGATGTTTTGCACACAACACCTTAAAACTACCACTGGCTTTAAAATTGTGTATATAGAATTTTTAAATATTAATGTTATTTCTAAGTGGAATTGTAAAGCATATAGGTAACATAAACAGTTACTCTTAGTCAAGCGTAATAGTTCAACATTACTAGTACCATACTATACTACTATTCTTAAAAAAGTATGGCAAATTGGAGGAAATAAAGTGCATGAGTACAAGATAGAGGTGAGCGATACTGCAAAATGTAATATCACGATATGGCACATGATGTGTCACAATATTTGTCTGATATCTGATAAGTTGGAACAGACAAAGTAGTGCCACATTTTAAAAATACTGTGAAAAACTATGAATCCAATTACTTGTATTCAACATTTTACACACTGGGTTGCACTAAATCCAGTTAAACAGGACTGATTTTGCTCTCCTTTTAATCAAGCATGCAGTTGGGAAGTAGTTTAAGTGGCAATGAGATCCATGAAATGCTCAGAAAAGCATATTGTGACATAATGTGCACTAATTCATCACAACAACGATAAATATTGTCATATTGCCCAGTTCTTGTACAAGATTATGATGCCTAAACCTTGGGCATAATTTGGGGAAAAAACCTGGGACAGCTGCCAGTTTTTTTTATAGCACAACGAACAAAATCTTAAAGGGGGCATCTCACCCTGACCCTAACCCTGCCTGGGGTAAAAACAGCTCCCTGGTGAATCTTGCATGAATTTTTATCTAAGTTTTACAGAATGCATAATTTATATGTCAAATCATTTCTAGTCTCTGCATTTTTCTATTAAAATGAAACTGAGGCATCTATCACTTTATGGCAATGTTTCCACTTCATATTAATAAGCTATGTCATTGTTGTTGCAGCAATAATAAAAACAAAAAATTTAAACTGACCAACAGCATTTAAGATTTCACTGGTATATTTAAATTATTACTTTACACAACTAAATAAGTCAGGTGTTGATGTAATGCTATCGAGCTGAAAAACTCACATACAAACTTCAAATCTTCAGCAAGATGGTTAAAAAAGATCGCTATAGCCAGTATGTAATGCTAATGCTAACAAAACATTGAAACAGTGAATAACTGTTTATTTGTGTCATGATCTCTTTTCTCTCAAAACCAAATGTACTTCTCTTTAAACAACCGCCACTCATTATCATATATTTTACAACTTTTCCTGTACAATTTCATATAAATGCTGAAGATTATAATCAAATGGCAAAAAAATTGATTCACTAACCCCAAAATGGGAGAATAAATCCCAGGAATACAGTGATCCAGAGGAAATTTCAGGATTAATTAGACCATAGTCATTTAGTAAATGTGTTGAGATTGAATCCGGCCCCACCATTTGATCAGGAGAGAGAAATAAGGAGGGGGCATCTTACCCTGGGGGGACTCCTTCCCCCAGTTACCCTACTCTTTGTAATGCTGGGGAGTGATGTTGAGGTGGACGCATGTGCGGAGACAAGCGAGATTTATTATGGGCAAATCTAAAATCAGGATCAAGACAGTCCAGGTTCAGATAGCCAATACAAAGAGCTGGAGGGACAGACATGACAAAGAACACAGAAATCCAAATACTTAACAAAACACTTCGAACAGAACAAGCAAAACATCCAACACACCAAACATATCCAACAAATCAAACATCAAACAAAGACCAGCACTAGACTAAGGAAAACACAGGGCTTAAATACAAGAGGGCTAACGAGGGTTCGCAAGACACAAGTGGAAAACAGGTGGAAACAATCAAGGGCGGAGACAAGAAACAAGGGGCAGGACCGGTAGGAAACCAAACAAAGAAGCACATGGACAGGACTAAAAGGTAAACAAAAGCACACGAGGAGACTGGGAGGGGCCAATCGTGACACTCTTGCATTGTGCCAAACTAGAAGTTAATCTAATACAGTAACAATGAGATCATACGAGTTATATAGGAAAAGGATGTGGTAATTATAAATATGAATATACAACACATTGTGATACAAGGCAGCAACTCTAGTAAGTCCATAGAGAGCAATAACATGCTAAAATGTGTCATTAAGGCATTGATTCCTTTTCATTTTAGCAAGAGAGTGGAGTCTACATGCGATCATTGCTAGATGGGAGACACTCTGACCATCCATTGCTAATAGAATTACATGAAGTTAATGTTGACAAATGATAGCTTCTCATTTTTTGGTCAAAGTAACACTAATATTCCTTTTTCCACAGAAGGAAATGCTTTGTATTTAACTCTTTTTTTCTACCATAAATATATACTCTAAAACATATTCCAGAAACACATTATTTTCTGTTCAACCAAATAAATGGAAGGCAAATCTGTGCAAAACAGGGGTTTTCAAGATATTTACTTGGGTCATGCTAGGTTTGAGTACTGTCCTCTCAGATCTCAGGTAGGAACATGGGAGCAGTTAAAAGCTCATAATGGTGACTCATGCTGGTCCACAGAAGACAAACAAAACTGTTGTGTCATGATACGAAAACACCACCATTGACCACCACCGCAGGCTTCTTGTTAATGGTCTCTTTACGCTTTCTTAATAATTAGGAACAGTTGTGTCGGGTGCTTGCCATGTACATGAGTGAGTTTATCAGTAGTTACCATCCTTCAGCACCTGTGAAACATTAAGAGATCAAAGTCAGGCATGCAGGCCTTCCAGAACCTCGCCTACAGCCTCAGCCTCAGCCTCATGCAGTTTTCATGTTATTGTTTTGACTGAGGACCCTGATCACGTGAGGCTCCAGTGTTGTGACTGAGGGGCTGTGGAATCTAGGTCATGGTGATCCCTCCTTCATCGGGATCCATAAGAAAAACCCAACTTCTCTTTTAATCACTGCCCCACTCTGAGACCTGCTCTTTTCTTTCACTCCTGAGAAGAATGGCATTTTCTTCATCTCTCACATGCATCAGCTGAAAGAGAGGGAAACAGGGAAGGAGGAAGAGAGAATGAGAGAGAAAGACAGCACAAGAAACAGAGAAAGAGAAATAGAAGTCGTCTGTAACAGCTTGTACCGACAAATAATTACTCACAGTATGTACTCACCAATGACCACAGTGAGCACTTTTGGGTGTGCACTGCTTAGGGCAAGATATGCAGTTCAACTCAGTTCAGTTCAAATATTTGTACAGTACTTCTTAACAATAGCCATTGTCAAAAACGCAGCTTTACAGAGATCTGTGCCCAGACATCTAATGATCAAGCCTGGAGTGAGGGAAGAAAGAAATATTCCCTACAGTGGCAGGAGAAACACACTGAGGTTTCAGACAAAGGAGATGTGGCTGAAATCTGCACAGAAAGGATTACAAATGGAGGCATTCAAATGAAACAGAGGGGAGAGCCAGCGTGGTATTTAACTTCATTTATTGATCTTAAAACATATTATTCACTAACTACTGGAGCTGGTATGAAACTAATAATGTAGTTATGTAGGTGAACTTACAGAAGACTGGAAATCATCATAGAAGACATATAAATAGCTATCTGACTATATGGAAATAGTCAGTCATACTAGAAAGCAGACAGGATCATTACAGTGATAAGCATACCAGACAGTAATTGTACTGTGGAAGAGTCATGATTTTCCCCACCCTGCCATGACTGCTGGTGTTCCCATTAATCACATCAGCATGAGTTAGACTTGAGCAGTCATTCAAAGATGTATCTGTAGCAGTGTGGTAGCATGAGTCCGTAATAAGAAAGTAGATAATATAGCAATAGTGGCACTTCAGATTAGAAATAAAGCATCAAAGAATCATCCATTTATTGGAAATCATGACTTAATTTTGTTCTCCAATCTATGATTATGATTTCAGGATAGGCTTAATCATACAACACACTCATGACACACAGCAAGACCGTAACATTCCAAAATACCACGGTACATAAAAGAGTGACAGCGATTAAATGAAATAAATGGTAGGTGCTATGCACAGGACACATGGAGGCACTCCATAGTTTACACTTGTATCCAAAAGTGTGGATGCCCCTAATCAAGTGGCAGGTTTAGTTGATTTTCTAAGTCAAAATAAGTTAACAGAATCTCTGAGAACACATGGATGCACACAATTAATACACAATTTCTGTTTATTTACTGAATTTAACTAAGGGGCAAGTAAATAAACAAATAAATTAATAAATAAATGTGGCCTGTGCAAAGGTTTGTGCACTAAAATTGGCAGACAAAATGTCATATTAAAGCCCCTGTTGGAGGATGTGCTAGCTTTTTTTCATTTAGAAAATCAACAAAACATGTAATTCGACTGGGTATTTAAACTTTTGATATGCAACTGTATATTAAGAAGTATCAAGTGTCATATAACAACAATATGAATATAACAACAGCATAACAATAATAACAATAATAATGCAAAAAATGCAAAATCTTAAAAAATCTAGCTAATATATATAATATTTCTCAATATGAGATTATTGACATTTTTTTCTTGTCATAAAAGTGCTTTCCATTGCCAGATTATTTTGCTTGCTTCAAGACATAATGCTGGAAACAAGCACATTCATCTTATGTAATAGTATAATTTAAGTATATACTTTAGAAAGACTCATAACGAGAACTGTTAGATATATTGAGTAGATTTAGGATGATTTCACTCACTAAGTAAATGCATCATAACAGAAATATTGTCATAAGCAATAACAGTCACATTTCAACTTTCAGACCCATAGCATGTGTCTGAAGTGCCTGACATCTCACATAAGATGTTTGGTTTTTTGTGATGCTCTCGTGTGTGGGGCAGGCACACATTTCTTTGTTTGAGTATCTCATTTATCTTCCAGTCAAAGACAGCCCCCACCCTTCCACACCACCCAGAGAAGAACAGACATCTCAATATCATTAATGCATTCAACATATGGGCCAACAGAGAAAACAATAGAGACAATAGACGTGTTCTTTTTGAGTATAGTCATATCATTATAATAGGATAAAACAAGACAAATCATTTTCAAATACATCAATGTCATATTGACTGAATGAGCTATTAATCATGTAAATAGGACCTTTCTGAACCCTGCTGATAATTAAAAAGTCACTTATGATTGTCGGTGTGATGATGGAAGATGTTGTGCCACCTTCTTGAAGACCTGGAGGGCATATTTGACAGCCCGGTCACACTGACATATCAGTCACGATGACAGCAATCAAAAAGAAGACTCTCCTATTCAACTAACAAATTAACTCATTATAGGGATTAAGGATTTAGGCAAGATTTCATTAGAATAACCATCCTATAAGTAGGTCTTTGTGGTTCTAATTAAGGCAATCTAAAAATGATTATATAAAAGTATAAAATGATTACAGTTTTAAGGCTAGCATTATGACTGCAATCTTTAATGCACTGGAAAGAAAGAAAGAAAGAAAGAAAGAAAGAAAGAAAGAAAGAAAGAAAGAAAGAAAGAAAGAAAGAAAGAAAGAAAATTAGAGGTGTTTTGAGTTTTGGCTTTCTGGATGTTCATTTTAATTATATAATTCATGATTTATGATTCCAGTTCAAACTCAACTCATCATTTATAACATCAGTTACTTTATAGTATAAGACGCAAATATACATTTGACATATCATTGACTTTAATAGTAACCTGTACAGGATTTATAATAGGGCATAAATATTACATTTGGACATGCAACACAGCTTCTCTCTTTACACGGATGTATTTGGTGTTTGTAGACACTTCATAGTGTCATAGTTTCATTCATTAAGACACTGCATTTTGAGTTTCAATTTATTTAGACACTGTATATTGGAGTTCTATTCACTGAGACACTGCATGTTGGGGTTTTATTATATGTTACCTTTTGGACTGATGCAAAGCACATAAAAGCATTATTACTTGCATGACCAGTCTCTGTTTCTAACACACACACATACATTCTGGTCCTGGTTGGATGGAGTTTGCCATAGTTTAGTGACTTTCCTTCTCTGACAACTTGCAGAACCTAATGACTCACTTGCTGATTTGAATCAGGTATATTTAAGGATGTATTTGAGGAGGAAGATCACCAAACTGTGCTGACCTGTGGCCCTCTATGACTATAGCCTCCCTCTATCATCCACGGTCCATTATAAAATCTTTTAAACCCACACCTTCTTCAGATCAGAGTGATATGTTTCCTTTTCTTAGTTGTTAGTTTCACCACTTCTTGTTGACAAGACAATAAAAGTAATAAGAATGCACACATTTAGAACTAGAACGCCAGTCAACCAGACAAATTCTCCCATTGTGGCGGAAATCTAGCTGGCTTCTTGGCTGAATGTAGAATATAGCTGTGGATGACTTTGTATACTTTGAAAAGACTGAGTAAAAGATGAAAGAAAATGCACCCATATTTTCACAGAAACATTATTATTATACTATTTTTATGCACAGTAAATTCAATTTTATATAGCAACCATACAACTAACTGAGTTTTAGCTTTTTTCTCTCTTTGTCAATAACATAATAATATACTTCTCTTCCTTTGCTCACACACTGCCTCCACTCTTAGGAAAATTACAGGCTTCACTAAGCTGTCTGACTCAGCTATTGTAACCCACACACAGAGGCTATTTTAGACTCTCTCGCAGCTACCTCTCCTCTTTTGTCTTATATATATAAATGGAAGCAAGAGCAAAAGAGTTGAGGATAAAAATCTGACACTGCAAAGCATTTATTCTTTCATAAGCAGCCCGCTCAGTCTGCTCTGAACACGTACAAGTGCACTACATTTAAAAATAAACCCAGTAATTCTACATATTACCTCTTACTTCTCCTATGTATTTTACTACTTCTAGCAAGAGTCAGAATATTCTTGGACGCGGTTGGTATGTAGAGCACAAGGTTTTGTAACAACCACCTTACACAATGGACTTACGTCACAAAGAGTTCAATCCGTCTGATGCCCATTACCTGAACTGCCACTGGATTTAATGTCACATGACCAAAACAAGTAGGTGTCACGACTCTCATTCTGCTCATTGCTCAGCGTGACTCAGCAAGAGCTCAATCCTGTTTGATATCTCTGACCTCAACCACATTCCCACCAGATTTAATGTCACGTGACCAAAACAAACCAGTCACATGATCCTCCACATGGCTCAGCATGACTCAGCAAGCTCAGTGTAAACACATGAAGCTCCTTCCAGGGCCTATATTTAGACAGCAGGTCATTCATCTACTTCTCTCCACACAACTGGCCACTGACCGCATTGGATTGTTGATTCCTTTTTGTCCAACAATAAATGCTCTGATTTACTCATATTCTTACACGTTTTACTGTATGCCATAAATGTCCTGTGTATTTATTCTATTGTATTTATTGGTGGGCTTGTACGCTGTTATGCATTTATCATAATGTAAATTTGTATTGTACTGCACTGTTTTGTTTATTTGTAGCCTAAGTCCTCATCGCTTGTCCTGGGTTAAAACTCGTCCTGTCTGGCCTTCTCTATGTTTTTCTGAAGCCCTGGAGGAACATTGTTTCATTCCACTGTATATTTGTACATGCAAATAAAGCTCCTCTTGATCTCGATCTTGATACAGCAGTATACAGAATATTTATTTTCCCAGTGTTTTTTTTTTTTTCAAATTCATTTCATAACAAAACCCTTAATGCCACACAGTCATCACTAACCTCAGATTTAACACACACAGTCACTTCTCTCGTCAAATGACGTGTTTATATAAATAATAAATTAGCACACCCTCTACAGAGAACACACTTTGCCAATTTTGGGGAATCATTTTTGTTTATTTGAGTTATATTGAGTTTAACATGTTAGAAAAAATAAAACATAAAATATAAAATATACCACAACTTTTGCACATGCAACATTTTATGTTTTTTTCTAATATGTTAAACTCAGCAAATAAACAGTAATTGTGCATCAAAATGTGCAGTAGTGTGCTCTCTGTAGAGGATGTGTTAACTTACGGCTTACTTACAAAACATGTCATTTGACCAGGGTGCCTAATCACATTCCACTGTATGTAGCTCCCATTTATGGACAGTGGTCAGAACAGTCACACAGTTAAGAGGAGAATTAGGCGCTGTAGTGAAGAATGTATTTTCAGGGAGTTTAAAGACAAAACAGTCTGACTGTGATGTAAGGAACCTGTCATAGTGTTTAAAGAATACAGCATTCATCAAAAGTATGAAGGCACAATAACTCTTATTTTTTCCACATATTCTAACCAAGTGCCAAAAAGGTAAGGCTAATAAGCTAGCAAGCTAATTTGTCTTTTTGGCTCACAGCACACAAGGAATGTTACACCTAGGCCTCTTCCAAGATGGAAAATGTAAGAACTCCTGGTCTAGGCGACCTACAGCAGTCTCTGTTAGTGACATTATAGATAAATCATCCAAAGAGATCACACTGTATAAAAGCCAGGACCTTGTTCATCACGTGAATGTGTTTCAAGCATTCGTCTTACTGCCAACTGAGAAACATTCAGGCACGTGAGTGACTGTGGTTATATCAAGTGTCATGTGCATAAGTTCAACAGTCCTAGCCTCTATTTCTAGTTACTGCTTAAACAGACCATGAGTTTGACTCATGACCTTTGCGAATGCACGTGGTTACATCTTAATTAGGTTTCCACTGTAAGACCATGTGGTTCTCACTGAGCCTTTATGTGTACGTGACTAAGGTTAATGAATTTGGGCAATCTGGGTTGGAGGCTGATTTCTTGAGGCAATGTTAATGACTCTTGGCATAAACGCTCACCCTCAATTACCCTTTACCTTGCCCTTTAGAAGACTTAATTGCCTTTCAGAGCATATGTTAATTTGCTCATCAGAGGGATGTTGGGTTAATTTAGATATTTAGTCTACTTGGTAAATGTTGCCTGTCTTTCTTAAAGTTGTGCTTCCCTAACAGACTCAGGTGGAGTAGACATACTATAATAAACTACAGTGATAAAAGCAATCAAGTTAAAATCACATCTCTGTTTTCTGCCTTAAAATCCAATTGATCTCCAAAAAGTCAGGACATATTGGAATCTTACAGTATGTGGTAATACTGTGAGCAACATGTACAGTAGATAAGCGCAGAATTCAGAATTCAGTGCTAATTTCACCTTCATGTCAATTGTTGTGGTTTCTTCTTTATGGTTGTCAAATAGCCTTTGTACTATCTGTAGGCTTAAATCAGTGACTGATGGTCACCAATGGTCTTATGGAGAGTAACAGTTCGTGGCAGGTCTTGTTTTCTGACACAGGAAGAAAATTTCTTGAGTGAAGACTGCGTTACTAAAAGTATTCAGTAAAAATTTCAAGGATGATCATTTTATGTGCTTTAAGGGAACACATTCTAAGCATGGATTCAAGTAATGAGACCTGCTCTATAAACTCCAGGTTACAAAGAAATGATGTAGTCAGGATAAGCATAAGACAAGTAAGACATTTCTAAGACAGAGTTTTTATTTCAAAGAAGCTCTCAGTTTTTCAAAGCACTAAACCAATTAAAGGTGACATAATGCTGTGGGTTTATTTAATCATGCTGACTGTAGTAGGAAATGAGAAACCAAGTTTGGACTGCAATGGGAGAGAGGACACTATTGAATGTTTTACTTGTGCATATTTGCCAAGGCCAGTGACCTTATGTAAGATGTTGTGCAAGTTAATTTGGCTTATTTTAAGAAATGTGCATCAAACAATAAAATGCCTAAAAAACACATAAAAGCAAAATGATCTGACAGCATATTGAGATAACTTGTTATACAGTAATGTAGCAATAAAGTATTGAGCACTGAGATTACTTTTTCCAGGAAGTAATAAATTATTTAATCCCTTTACATTCTGAGAGAAATAATTAGTAGCCTGTAAAAGATGACTTTTAAAATAAATTACCCAAAACTTTCCAAAATTAACAGTGTTATTATGCTGATTTACAGCACTATGTTTGCAGCACGCTTCTAACATGACTTCACAGTGAACATATTTTGGACATAAACAAGAATCAACGTGCCAGGTTTCCAGTCTTGTTTTCAGGCCCTAGATTGTATAGGAAAGTAAACAGCTTAGTTTCTGTAATTTAATTGAACTGTTAACACAATCTGCCCTCCAGATGAATGTTTGCATCCTTCTTTGCAGTTGAAGACCTCACTTCTTGGCTAAGCTATTACAAAAACAAATATTACTATGCTGCATGGGTAATGGTTTAACCCAGAGCACTGTGTTTTCTGACTTTTATCTGACTAATAGAACTGATATGTGGGAGACGTCTAAGATAAGTGTACATTACCTAGAAGTCTCTGATGGTTCTACGTAGGACAGTTAATGCAAAATTTCTGTGTGTTTGCTTAGTCATCAAGATACAAGTGAAGCAAAACAGGGCTATGAAGATGAATGTAAACCCTTACCATTCAGAAACATCCTGCCTCATTCTGGTTGGTAGTTGGCAATTCCCAGCAGGCCCTTCATGCTGTCGGACTCTGGATCCAACACATAAGACCACCATACAGTGGATACATCACACAGTGTACTATACTTCTGAACTTCACTGTGTAGAAATTTTTCAGCAACCCGTTTTCTTTTTTTCTTTCTTTCTTTTAAAACCATTTTAACCAGGGTAAATAGAGATTAAAAATCTCTTTTACAAGTGAGCCCTGACCAAGAAGGCAGCACACAAAAAGTGGAAGCCAACCAATCATTTAATTCACAGTGATATGTTGAATAACACCTGTTATAAATCTTAATACAGAATGCTAAACAGAGTCCAGTGAGTGAAACACATCTTAATCAGGTGGAAAGCAGATTACACCCTGGACAGGTTGCCAGCCCATCGCAGGGGTGAGTGAAACATTGTCTTTGAAATATGCCACCATACTGTAAAGTAAAAAGGTACCATAAGGTAAAAAGGTAACTTACACTAGTTTTTTCGTGCCTGTTAAGTAAAGCAAAAGCAGTTTAGCCTCTGCAGGTGATGGAGCAGAACAATAGATAATGATATAATCTGCATAAATGTGCATATCAGCATTTCAGACATTATTTCAAAGGTCAATAATGAATATCGTGAACAACAAGAGCCCCAAAATGAAACCCTGTGGTACCCCAGTTCTAATAGTAAGCTAAAAAACAATTCTAGCTCAAGTTAAACAAACTATACAAAAGCTGAATTATGGTGTCCCAATCCCCACTAATCAAAGATGTCTTTCAACGAGCACAGGGAAGTATATTAAACTAGCTACCACACAATGGTCAGAAAAATCACTGACCTCAAGCTTACGTTACGAGTAGTCAATGTCCAATCTGTGCCAGTGTACTATTCTAAGAGTAAAAAACTCCATTCACATGAGTGTTGAGAGGAGGTTCTGTGTACACACTGAAACATATCATGACATTGGAGTGCACCAGTCAGAGAGCTGTTCTGAAAGCATACAGGTTTGTTACTGATTCAATGCATTTTTTGTTGGGTCTCTTTTTATTGTTTTAAATACATAAGCAGATAAACTGTTGTATCACATTTAAAGCTCAAGATCTCAGATATTGATAAATGCTTTTAGTCTGTGATTTGATTCATTGAGGCTTTAGAAATGCCAGCTATACACTGTGACACAGGATGTGTTCAGGGTTTTGGTGTGACAGTTCCTGGAAAGTGTAACCTCTTTGCGCTTGGATCAGAAGTGGTCTTGCCATATCTGATAGGTCAGCACAAGAATCATAGTCAGATTTATGTGGCAGACTAGTTGTGCTGTGGTTAATATGGAGTCAAATTAGGGTCTTTAATGGTGACGAGAAAAAAAATATATCGCAAATATAAGATTAGCATTTTGCATTTTACGTTCCTATTTTGTTTCTGCAATACTTTCTCCCTTTTGCGTTTCTTTCTTTTGTTTGCGCGTCACACTGCTTTTCTTTGCGTCTCGCATTTTACGTTCATCATTTTTTTCGCGCTTCTCTCTTTTCTTTGCTCCGGTTTTACCCTCTGTGTGGGGGCGGGGAAACAAAAGAAAGAAACGCAAAAGAGGGAAAGTATTGCAGAAACAAAATAGGAACGTAAAATGCAAAACGCTAATCTTATATTTGCGATATAATATTTTTTTCTCCTCACCATTAAAGACCCTAATTTGACTCCATAGGTTAATAGCCTATGTGAAGAGCGTGTGGTATTTCCCCCAGAAGTCATCGAAAGCTATGAGCCTTGACAGATCCCTATAAAATGGCTTGCTTACTTCCCATTTGTGGAATGCCAACATTACAATGGATCAGTTTGGAGAAACAGTTGGGTTTTTTTTTTCCATACAGGAATCAAAATAAGACAAATGGGTTTAATACCAGTGCAGTTATATCAGTTATTAAGTTAGAAATTAAGTACAGGCCTTGATCACCTTTTAAGTAATTTAGCTTTAAAGGCCTTTTTCACATTCACATTATTTAAGGTCCAGAAATAACGTTAAAGCCACCGTGAAACAAAACTTACCTTAGTAGTTCATATGCCTGGTCATATTAAGCATTATGTCATTTCATTCAAAAGACAAGGCAAAGGGAAATGATATTAATCAAGAATGTCATGTTTCTCCTCCCATTCCCAAGCACCTCCAAAGCAGCTTAGTGACCAACCCAGATAATCTGTTCCACTCAGAAATACAACCCCATTCCTAAAAACTAAGCCAACTTAGCCTGTAATTTATTATTTTCTTATAATCTTATGTGATTTTCATATACCATGTAGTATACATATACATTTTAAAATATTCCTAAAGGATTTTTGCGTCATCTTACTTATCCTATTATCCTACATGTTCTAAAATATATATATGTTCTTTAATGTTTCAAAGTTGTAAATAAAGGGGAAGGAAAAAATTATGTTGACATTAACACAAATGTTTCTCATTCCTAATATATTAAATAAAGACCACTGCTCTACAAAGATGCCCTTCTGCGCTGGGAGAGTAAGTGTAGTAGTAAAATAAATATGCAAATTTTAACAGAGCAGAATATCCTTGGGGAGTTAAGACTCCATTAACAAAAAAAGAGTTTGTGAGTTTGTTCACAGTTCATCCCCTTGTGCTTATTTGTATAATGCATATACACAGAAGGCTTGTGAGTAAACTAAGGAATATGATGCTCTCAGTATTACCATTCTGACTTCAAATAGCACAATGTAGGTCAGCCTAGAACGCAGTGACAGACTGTCAGCCTCTTCTAAACACCTCCGCAGTAGAGCATGAGTCTAACTGAAGACACACTGCCTTATACAGTCTATGGCTACACACCATCTATGACTCTTGGGCATGAGTAGTAGATGAAGGTGAAGTAGCTCTCTTAAACTGGTAAAAAGAATCACTCTAATGGTGACAAATAGGGTTGTAGGGGGGCATTCAGCTGCATCTGCTGAATCTGTCTGCTTCCATTGCTGTACAAAAACTAAAACGCAAAGAAGAAACCATATATAAACCATATATAAACAAGATCCAGAAACACTGCCACCTTGTCTGGGCCTGAGCTCATTTAAAATGGACTGAGGTGAAGTGGAAAAGCATCCTTTGGTCTGAAATGGGAGTGTGTTAGTTCACATGGCAGGGGTGACTGGCACATCTGTTGTAGGCACCATTAACGCTGAATGCTTACAGATTGTCGTTAAAAGAAGAAGTGCTGAAACACAGTGGTAAACGTGCCCCTCTCCCAACTTTTTTGGAACGTGTTGTTGGCATATATTTTTCAAAAAATAATAAAATTTCTCAGTTTCAACATTTGATGTGTTGTTTTGTAGTATATATAGTATAGTATATAGTATATTTGCATATCGTTGCATCCTATTTTGCCATGTGACTGACTTCTGACCTGTCCAGGGTGTATCCTGCCTTCCACCCAATGATTGCTGGGATGGGCTCCAGCTCTCCCCAAGGCCCAGAAGGATAAGTGGCTAAGTGTGTGTGTGTGTGTGTGTGTGTGTGTGTGTGTGTGTGTGTGTGTGTGTGTGTGTGTGTGTGTGTGTGCATCCTACTTTTATTTGCATTCTGCATTGCGTACCAACTTTTTTGGAAAAGGGGTTTAAATTACAAACCTTTTACAAACTTTTATAGTCAATAGAAAACACTTGATTGATGATTGATTTTGAGAATGAAGGGCCTAAAATGTGCTTCATAAAGTGCTTCATAACATTTGGAGCAATCCTTTCATTGAATGAAGTCATTAGTGAATAGAAATATCATGTAGACTCACTCAATGTTTCTGTTGATGTCTAATTACACTTGTGTAATTAAATGTATTATATTTACAGCATTTACCAGACAATCTTGCATTTACCAGACAATCTTACCCAGAGCAGCTTACAAAAGTGCTTTGTTGTCCACTTGGAGAATGTATCCTAGCTAGTACAAATAGATTGATGTCCAAACTGAGAGAGGCTGCCAGAAACAAAAGCCAGTGCTAAAGCCTAAAGAAAGATACATAATTAAACATAGCATAAGTGCAATACAATACTAGGCAGTTCAATAAGTACTTAGATTAGTGCTCACTTAAGTGCTTCACAAAGAGATGGGTATTCACTTTGCAGTTGAAGTGCACAAGTGAGTCTGGACAGCCAGTGGAAGTTCATTCCATCACTTAGGTGCCTGGACAGAAAAGAGTCTTGATGCTTGTTTTTCATGCATCTTAAAGAATGGTGGGTCAAGCTGAGCTGTACTTAAAGCTTGAAGGACTTGATTACAGATTACATTTTGACTGTTGCCATCAGGTAGGGAGAAACTGGTGCATTTTAGCTTTGTAGACAAGCATCAGGTTTTTAAATCTGATGCAGGCAGCTACAGGATGCCAGTGAAGGGAACACAGCAGTAGAGTGGCATGAACTGAGGAAAACTGAAGACAAGCCTGATGACCTGCACAGGAGGACCAGCCAGGAGTAAATTGCAATAGTCAAAGCTTGAGATGAGAAGAGACTAGCACCTGGGTGCCACCCAAGAGAGAAAAGTCATGTTGGCAGTATGAGCTGGGAATGATAATTGGTGATCCAGGATCATATCAAGGTTCCTTGCATCTTCAGACAGAATAAGCAAGGAGTTTTCAAATCAGAAGCAAGACCGTGCTGATGACCTGTAATTCCAGGGATAAATAGCAGCTCAGTTTTGTAACATTTGTGTGGTTTTATGTACCAAAGCTCATAAAGAACTTCAGTATCAATGGGTGGAGCTAAACTCCTGTAAACTGAACAAGTGGATATATGGATTGATTAGTTCTTGTGACACCATAGAAACAATAAATTCAAAACAAACTGCTTTTGCAGCATAGTTTGCACTTATGGACTTTATGGACAGGGTAGTAAGTGATACTCTTTGAAACTTTGACAGTGTTTATAAATTAATTTAAACTCCTTTATTTAAAAAAAACCCATGGTAGAAAGGACTGTGGAATTTTAAAATCAATTTGGAAATTTAAAACTTTATTCCATTGTATGGTCAAGAACATACTAAGGGTTTTTATCTTGATTTATGATTTGTGATTTATCATTTCAGAGTAAGCAAGGTTTCTCTATTGCAATAAATACACTATATTGCCAAAAGTATTTGCTCGTCTGCCTTCACACGTATATGAACTTGAGTGACATCCCATTCTTAATCCATAGGGTTTAATATGACGTTGCCCCACCCTTTGCAGCTATAACAGCTTCAACTCTTCTGGGAAGGCTTTCCACAAGGTCTAGAAGTATGTTTATGGGAATTTTTGACCATTATTCCAGAAGCGCATTTGTGAGATCAGACACTGATGTTGGACGAGAAGGCCTGGCTCGCAGTCTCCACTTTAATTCATCCCAAAGGTGTTCCATTGGGTTGAGGTCAGGACTCAAGTTCTTCCACACCAAACTCACTCATCCATGCCTCTACAGACCTTGCTTTATGCACTGATGGGCAGTCATATTGGAACAGAAAGGGGCCGTCCCCAAACTGTTACCACAAAGCTGGCAACATGAAATTGTCCAAAACCTCTTGGTCTGCTGAATCATTAAGAGTTCCCTTCACTGGAACTAAGGGGCAGAACCCAACTCCTGAAAAACAACCCCACACCATAAACCTCGTCCACCAAACTTTACACTTGGCAAAATGCAATCAGTCAAGTACCGTTCTCCTGGCTTTAATAGCAAGGAAATTTCATGACTGCACAGGTGGCATCCTATCATGGTACCATGCTGGAACTCACTGAGCTCCTGAGAGTGACCAATTCTTTCACAAATGTTTGTAGAAGCAGTCTACATGCCTAGGTGCTTGGCTTTATACAACCGTGGCTATGTAAGTGATTGGAACACCTGAATTCAATGATTTGGATGGGTGAGTGAATACTTTTGGCAATATAGTGTAACTCGGTACAGATGCACACGTCCTAATAACTGTCTGGAAGAAACCACAGTATGCCAATCATATAAACCAAACCAGTACTTCAAGTGGAAATACTGTTTTGCACTTCTCTGGATATGCATTCAGGCAATGAAATTGTTATTATTATGATCCAATTGCCCAGCATACCTCACATAAACACAAGTGTAATCCCTCTTCACAAACATATTTGGAATCATGGCCTCTCAAGGCATATATGGTGCATGGAAAACAAGGATTTACCAACAAGGCTTAAGCTGAGAAACTGGTCCTCTCGTATGATGTCCCAGTGGGCAACCTCATTTCATTGAGCAGCATCATTGATGACTGCTTGAAATTTACTCAAAATACTATAACTATAATGTCTAAACCATGACTGAATGTCTTTAAAAAAATAATAATATGGCTGATATAGCTCTGAAATATATCCTTAATGTAAATATATTTTTTCACCATAGACAATATATCACAATATAATTTTCTGTTTATTGACTATTGTGCTGTCAAGACATGTTAGTGGATGTGAGTGATGTCAACTGCCCTCAGGCAAGCAGGAAGTGCTGGTCAGTGGTCAGGATTAAGAGCTGTTAATATAATCACAAAAAGCAAGAATACAAAGATATGTTGTGAACAGGACTCCTGTTTTATGTGCAAAATCAAAGTAGAAAAAGTGTGTACTATGACCTCTTTCCATGGTGCAGATCCAGATGCTGCTAATTTTAAACATCCTCTTCACTTGCTGTCAAATTAGTTTCCTATTAGCAACGGAAGAGGATGGGAAAATTAGCGTGACACAGTGACCTCTCTTTCCCCAAACATACACATCTGGTGTTAAGAGAGATGAATGGAGTGTGAATGTGTTTATTCGGCTGTGTGTGTATGTACATGTGTGTCCGGTCAATCTGCCCTATCAGAGTCCAGCTGTAGCAGATGATAAAAACAAACTCCTATCAGGCGTGTGGAAAACAGGAAGAAGTGCTGATCAACAGAGGGATTTAGGGGCCTGTTTCACTACAGGAAGTGTTGGGGGGTGGGGGGTGGGGTGGTGGTTGTTGTAGCTGCTGTGTTTTTGATGGGTCATTAGGTTCGGTCTGCCTTGTGTGGGCTATTCAAGAACAATGACCATCCTAACTGTCAGAGATCTCTGCCTTTATGCCCTAGAAATGTATAATTATATATAATTGCATCTAGAGTAGTGCATCTATTTCATATAAATAATCTCTACATCTACTTAATATTGTTAACATGGGTCATCAATAAGGTCTTTGCTTTGTTTTAGTGCAACCTATTGGATCAACAGCTGTAACGATGCACAGATTCACTCTGTGTTTGTTTACATTAGAGGTGCTAGGGACAAGCATCACCGGAAGTGATGCTAACTAGCATGTAGTAAGCCCACTGCCTTGGTGTGGGGGAAAGGAAAGTAGGGAATTAGGCCATTCTAAATAAAGCTGATGTTACTGCAGTATAGGTCATACTAGCCACACTGTCATGCTGGCTTGTGTTACACTGACCCCAAAAGTTGCCATAGGCTAGCCTCTCCACGTGACACTATCCTGACATCAAAAATAGATCCATATTATTTGAACCAGCAGAGTTTATGTCTTAGTCCGATCCGGTGGTTGAGATTATTGAAAATGCTATGAGTTCTATGTTTGACCTATATGTTTGCTAAGAGTTTCAAATAGTCTAGCTGAGATTATAATACCCAGGCCAAAGAGATTAAGCTGTTTAAGAGAAATAGGACTGATAACAGGAGTGCTTAGAGGGAAATGCCGTATGCAGGTACATTGTAGCCATAAAGAGTAAACAGATATGAGATAACAGTAGTAGTACTAATTATAACTACTAATAAGCCACCAGGGGCCTCCTAACAACTTCTGATTTGTATCATTATCTAGTCTAAGAAGCTTGAGTGAAGGGAAAAAAATAACTGATTAATCATGCATCAAGAACTGTATGTACAAAAAAATTGGAAAAGGACATAAAAAGATGAGAAGAAAAAGCTTAAAGATACATGTATGTTCTATTTGTTGTTGTGTTAGCATGATGTAATTTGTTTTGGATTGCAGTACAACAACAAGTAGTGTCTAAGAAAGCAAGTTCAACTTAGCTAGGCTTTCTGATTACGTCTCAACTTCACTAAACCTAACAAACACAGGCACAGTTAACCCCTTAAAATCCAAGGCTTATTACATACTAAGACTTATTACTTAGTAATTACAAGGACTTCAATGCAAACTGCTGGAGCTATTCTTAGGTTATAGAATTGTGTAATAAAACACTGGGCCCTGACCTGTTAAGGCGTTAACTCATTTCACAATAGTGTATATATATGTATATAACAACTTGCATCTGCATGAAAAAATGACACTTTTGACAAGAAACCAATTAAGTAAAAAATTATTGTTATACTTAATTGTATTGTTACAATTGTTCTAGCTAAATATGTGGACAGTAAAGCATTTGTAATAGTAAAAAGCAATGCTGTTTGCCACGAGTGGCCAACTGTGTAAGAAAGAAATGCTGCTTAGTAAGACAGATACCTAGATCAAGAAAGCTGAGAAAGTTATCTGTACTTTAAACTGTGACTTATTAGAACCCCAAATGAACATCAAATCATCAGCAACTGTCACTAATGATGCCACCCCAACCTCACTGACTCTCCAGTAGTAGCCTTACAGTACAGCATCACTAGACCCCTCACCATCTCTCATCATCCACTGGCGAGCTAATCATTGCCTACCACTGTGTTCTCAGCAGATGCTTTATTAACACCTCAAAGGGGATGCTATTCGTGGATGCTTAAGAACTATTTCATTGATCTGCTTCACTGCTGGCTCTATTTTCAGCACCATTCTGAGTACTAACTATAACTCCTCTCTCACTGATCTTCACTTAGAAATTATTGCTTTGGAAAGTCTTGCTTCCTTTTGTAATGAATGGTTCAGCTTAGATTAATGTGACATGGATATTGCAGAGAAATCCAAGAAGGTGGTCCAATGACGCATCTTCGAACGTAAATAAGCTGTTTCACCATGAACCCTGTAACCTCCCTCACACACCCACAGGAGGCAGCTTAAAGTCTACACTACAAAAAAAGATATCCTGGCAATTGACACTATCTAACATATATTTCAATGTAGGCAACACATTATGAATTGAACATTATGTCACAGTTGTAATAATTTAATACAATATATTAACCTTTATTTCAATATTTTCACCATCATCATGTAAAATCTGGGTAAATGTCCTGATAACTTTTTAAGAAACAGTGTTTGAAGGACATAAAATTATTAGTACACTTACAGCTCATGAAGTAAAATAGTTACACTTGATAAGATCACTTTATAGAAGTAAAAATGCGTAGGAATGTTAATCTCATAATATTCCTGCAAAAGTATCTTTTTTTTGACTGTAAAGCTTGTTTGTGAGTCCAGCCGTTAATTCCTCACATCACATACCGTGGCTGTTTCATGATACATACTGAAATATTTAAAGTTGTGAGTAATATGCCTCAAGAATAACACCTGAATGATAAGCCTAGAGCTTAGTGGGATAAAGATTATAGACTGAAGACAGACTGAAGTCTCTTACAGTAGGAAATCAAACTCAGTAACTCAGTAGTTTTGTTAATTAGACCAATATGACTCTAAAGCCCTGCTCCTTTCTTACTCAGTACTATACACTGAAAAGTAAAGCAGTGGTGATCTTAGTGCCAGATCTTCAGAGAGAGAGAGAGAGAGAGAGAGAGAGAGAGAAAGAGAATGGATTTGCCTGACTCAGCCTGGCACCACCAGGCAGCAAGTGACAGTGATAGACTGCCCTAAACTCCCTCACCCGTCTGCACTTCCATTCATTCATCTGTATCCCTGAGACAAGAGCAGAGATCCAATGACACCAGTTCCAGGCATTTGAGCCTATATGCCAGGCTTACATCTGCTATACTGAGTATTGCAGATACACAACATGTACATTCAGCATGCACTGTAAACAACTGCTGTAATAATACAGTGAATAACAATACAAGACATCCACCCATCCATCCAATTTCTAAGCCGCTTCTCCATCAGGGTCGCGGGGGGGATGCTGCAGCCTATCCCAGCGGTCATCGGGGCGGAAGGCAGTATACACCCTGGACAGTCCATTGCAGAATACAAGACATATTAACACATTATTTTCTTAAAGCCCCTCTCTATATATTGTCATGATTTTCTTCTAACTGTTATATTTAGATTTTGTGGCATATTTACAGTGAGCTGGGAGAGAAAAATGCAGCTGGAAGATTTCTGTTGAGAGATCTTTGAAAATTTTGCGCATGGTGATCACCTTCAAATTCAACAATACAAAGAACCAGCTGATCTATATATTGTGCAAACATTCCATGATTAATCGACACACAAACTGGTCCTCAATGAAAATAGAACTAAGAGGGGAAAGTTTGTGAGAGAACTTTAAGTTGGCTTGACAAAGCCATTGCTGGGAATCCCACATGGTTGCTTTGGTGTTGCTAGACCATTGTTATGTTATCCCAGGTGGTTGCTAAGGTGTGTGTGTACATTGCAAAAAATAATATCTTGGCAAGTGTTGTAATCATTTCTTTACATGTTATTGGTGTTTTGAGTATTTTTATTGAGTACAATTCTTATAAAAAATTATTTTGCTTACTTTAAGAAATGTGCAAACAAAATTATCTGCCAGTATAGCGAGATCATTTTCTCAATAAAATGACTTTAAATGAGTAAACAAAATCTACAAATAAACTGAATAATCTTTTAATATCCATACAATACCTCAAAATGATAAATATACAGACTAGATTTAAGATGCTTTCTCTTCTTAAGCTACCATTTTTGCAGTGTATATGTGTGCTAGTATGCAAGCCTTTATGTAATGTCTATGAAATCCAGATTTGAATTTCACCTTTCAGTCACTATCTGGAAAAAAATAGTGTTTGAATAAATGCTGTATAAAAATGTTACGTGCAATCAATCCCAAAAGCACAAGCACACTATTCTTTAGGATCCAGTTTCACAGTTGTAGTTTCATTGTTCTAGTTTAAAAACTGCAACATGAAAATGGTACCAAAAAATCATAGAAGAAAAGCTAAATGTATCCTTCTTCAATCAAGTTACTATTTCAGAGATATATTAGAACACTTTTATATTAGAGAACACTTATGTCAAAAAGTTGGTTCATTGCTGAATATCCAGAAGATCTCTGAGGAGACAGTAACCATCTTGCGTCTTTAAGAGCTTGCATAATCAAACCCTTTATGAAGAGCAGCCCATGTTCTGAGAACAGTGGCCTGTTATTTAGATCTCACTGAAAGGGGGTGTAGTTGTGGCACACAACAACCCTGAGCCAGCCTTTCACACACAACATACACACGCCATGCACAAACAAATGTATACACTACTGTTCTACTCTACTTCCTGCTATCCCAGACCACCAGCAAAATCTGTAGTTCATGCCCCCAGTGACATCCCTTCGTCTGCTCTCCAACAAAATGATCTCATGCCGGAAGCTCAGCATTCTGCCTCCCTGAGAGAGGAGGCCTTTTGTTCCTGAGCACAGAGGGCCCCTCAACAAACAGCCCAGAGATTTTCTCACCCAGCCAAGCAACCACAGTGAGCGCGAGAGGAATGAATAAAAGAAGAGTGAGAGAAAGAGGGAGGAGGGAGTGGTGGAGTAAGATTGGGACACTTGTGGAGTGGTGGAGTAAGATTGGGAGGATCATAAGCTACTAGAGTCATAAAAATTTTATTTGTCCCTAATTTGCATGTAGATGGTTGATGCTCATTTGCCAACTTTGTACTAACAATGCATGTTACTAAATTTATGTTTTTTTCATGTTAAATCTTGTTATATAAACACACAGGGTGGCGAAATCATCCTCCATATAAATGCTATGTAAACTAAATGAAAATGTAAGGGATTTTATGGTGAGACCTATTGGTTCCCATAAGAGGAGCAGTAACTGGATTCAGGCAAGTTTCCAGGAATGCTTTCCTCTTTCCAGATGTAATCCAAACAAAGGTTGCTCTGAGGCAGCAGCAATGACTTCACTTCTTACATGGTGGGTGTCGGTGTACATTTTTAAATTTCCACTTTATGCAGTGTTTTTTCTTAAGTCCTAAAGGTATAGAGGGAGCCAGGCACAAAGCCACCTCTTTGGAGCCAGCAAGTCTGGCAAGTTCCACCAAGCAACAAGAGGCAGTTTAAACCCAACAGATCCTGTCAGGTTTAGAAACAAAACCCTCATCCATCAACTTCTTCTGAGCTGTGAGCAGCCTCAGACAAGCTGTGTGTTGTTCACAAGTACCCTCCTAAACAATGTGCAAAGTGTTCTTGCTAGCAATGCCTCGGCTTCTCTCACAAAAAAGCTTTATTTAAAGGAGTTCCCTGGGGTAATAGGAAATGTGTTTGCCTTAAACAAATGTAGTATTAAGATGCTGCAGTCAGTGTCTGTTTGATCTGCTCCACAGAGGAAAGATGAGAAGAGAGGCTGATGGAGAACTCAAGCAGCAGTCATCTCTTTCACGCCTTTTGAAAATGGATCAGTTTTACAGCTCTGTAGCAGGACAGCTTGTGAAGCTTTATGATATTAAGCCAATGATTTCAGTTGCACAAAGAACTCAGTCACCTCCCAGCCTCAGCAATGTGGCCCATGGAAATTGACATACTAGCTTCTTTGGTAAATATATAATCTCTGTAATATATATTACACCAGAAGAGTTTCCATGCACTTTGGCACAGATTCTGAAAGTCTCTGGAATCGTACTGGAGGGATGAAACACTGTTCTTCCAAAAGATATTCCCTTGGTTGGTGTTTTGTTGATGCTGGTGGAAAGCATTGTCTGGCACATAGATACAAATCTCTCATTCATGTTCAATTAGGTTGGGATCTAAGGATTGCAAAGTCCACAGGAATTTAGAATAATTAAAAAAAATAATTTTCATGCTCATGAAACCTGTCTGTGTGTTCTAAATGGCCAAGTAGACCCCAAAGCATGCCAGCAAAAAGCCCCTCACAGCCTAATAGAGCCACTGGACTCCCTCACTGCAGGGGTCAAGCACTCAGACCTGTACACATGATGTACCCTGCACATATAGTTGCTCACATTTTAAAGACTACGGTGAAGGATGAAGGATTTGTCTTTGTAACAAGGAGTTTTTTGCACCACAACTCATAATTACTACTAATAATATCAGGACAGACTTGATGACATGAATGTACATACATACACACACACACACACACACACACACACACACACATACATACATACATTATTTACAAGGATTTATGGTGGCAATAAGTGTTTTTGCATAAATGCAAATAAAAATAAACACAGCACAGAATAACACAAACTTCTTACTTAAAAATTTACTAATTTAAGATATCTAATGAGCTAGATTACAGATTTCTCCTAGTCAGACACCCCGATCATCCCATCACTTTGTTAAAGCTGCATTGTGTAACATGAAGATTTGGAGACTTCTTTGGTGTAATTGTGTAATTGCATGTAACATGGAGAAGAACATTTTGTAAGGTTGTGCTTTAGATCAAAACAAGTGGATGAAGAGTACTGAATGAGTCTTCCGAGGATGTAAGTGAATTATCTACTATCGTCATCATATCTTCATCAGTATAAAGTTAACTTTAAATTTAAGACCTAAACATCAACTCAGACTTTCTTTTGAGTTTCTGCATATGAAGTTAATATGAAGCTCCCGTGAAAACCCCATAAACAGACACCTTATTTTAACGTGTTGATTTTTTTCTCCTGACTTAGTAAAGCTACTTCTTTCAACAAAAGCAAACAAAAGCTTTTGTAGTGCTGCTGTAAATTCCATCATGCGTGCGTGCGTGCATGTGTGTGTGTGTGTGTGTGACTAAATAATTTGTATTACAGAGAAAATAACGCTCAGTCTGTTTGCTCTATCTGACCTTTATAATTTCTCTTTGGTTTGATAGCAGTGCTTGGAATCAGTTAATGCACTACAAAACCTAAAATGCTATTGGGAGCAACACTGGCCAATCCCTGTTATTCATGTTAACACTATGACATAATGCCTGAGGAATCCAAAGCCATGGCACACACACAGGGGGCATGTCAGAGTGGAATAACAGGATCAGGATTTCACTTCCCCCATCCTTCATCTGAACAACATGGAATAACAAGGACAGAAAAGCACATTAAGCATTAAACAAAAGGTTTTAACAATGTAGTTCCCGTGCAAATATTCACAAAGCATGAACTCCTAACTTCAAATGAATGGTTTGCTTCACAGAGGAAATATGATACCAGACAAAGGGCACTCACACAGTTAAACACATTAGATGGGAAGAGACAATGAACAACAGCCCAAATTATTCCTATTTTGCGGACAGTTTTTTGCTTGTCTTGTTTTTCTTTGTTTTGTTACCAGATTTAATTACAAAGAAAAGCTCACATACTGTAAAGGATATTAGCAGAATTCCTGATGAACACAGGTACTTTAACTTCCTGAAGGGGGATATGCTTTTATGAACACATCAGCACATTTTTGGAAAATATTTCAAAGTAGACTGCAATGACTTATCACGTGATACTGTTTGAGAATGAGGAGCATCAGACTGCTGTCGTTTCTTTGTTCCTGAAGTATATTAAACATTTACTACAGTATAGTGTAGTGAGTGAGAATAGCCGAGATGTCTCACTCTGTTATATACTGCCACTTTTTGCTTGATGCTTCTCCAAACTTCAGACAAAGTAGTTTCTCATCAGCTCAAAAAGGGTGCTGTGTCATCAAATATCACTGTGTATTAAACAAAAGTACAAAATAAGACATGTCTTATTTGAATTATCAGTAAAAATGACAGCCTGGCCAACATAAGTATTTATCACGCATTCATATCTATCACAGGAAAAGAAGAGCACAGTGCACAGGCTGTGATATGTGGATATGGCAAGGCTGAATGTTACTGAATGACTCCACACTCACGGCAGGAGCACAGAGAACTGACAGCAAAGCCTAAATAAAAGCATGCCAGAGTGTCGGAGGTAATAAAGAACTAAAAGGATAAAAGAAGACGAAAAAGAAAACTGCCGTGATATTGAAAAAGAAAAGACTAAGATAGAAGGCTAATGACAAAGAACAAAGAGAACACTAAAAAAAGAAAAAGAAGATGAAGATGAGTAAGACTACTTTGATAACAAAGAAGAATAAGAAGAAATAAGAGAAGACTGAAGAAGAAAAAGATGACATGATGATGATGATGATGATGATGATGATGATGATGATGAAGTCTTCTACAGAAGACCCTTAAGTATTAGTGTCACTGTACCAGCAGTTCTGAGCAGCTCGCCTTGTGAAGGGTTTATACTAAGCGGAGTTAGTTGTGCAGCTTGAGTGTGTTTGGTGTGTGAAGCGGCTGACTAATGGAGAATCCCAGTCTTCTCTTTCCTCCTCCTCTCTCAGCATTTATGTGGTTTTACTGGAGTGTCTTAAAATGAGGGGGTGCAACATTCTCTCTCTCTCTCTCTCTCTCTCTCTCTCTCTCATCTCGCGCTGATCCAGTGCCAGCATGTCCTCACTTCACCTGAGTGCCGTACTGCAGCACTCCGTCTTAAAGGAGCACTCTCCACTCCGGCTGCCTCCTCCCTCCACACGCTTTTCAGATGCAGTCACGCTCTCTACTACACTCACACTCAGTCTCTCACACAGCCACGCTTCCACTGCCGCCCACACGCTCCACAGTTGGCTGCAGATACACCTCAAATGACTGCTATAATAAGCAGTCTTCGTATGGTAGCGCCATCGCTTTGTTAACGCATTCAGCAACACTAAAGATGGTTGTGGGAATTTTCCTGTCCATATTTTGTCCACTGTGATATTTTTGTGTAATATAGGACTAATCAATCACGGAAAATCCTTTCCCATCTAAAGTGACATGTTTTAAATTGGTGACATATTATAGCCTGGAGGTCTGGTTTAATGATGAAATCCTTTCTCTCTCTTTCCGCTGTCCTTCAGGGTTCTGTGGAAGAGCAGACTGCGTGTGTACGCGTGCTGTGGAATGAGTTAACGGAGCGTCTGGGCGGTGCTGCAGGAGCTGCATTCCCCATGACCAAACGAACTCCCTGAACCGTCCCAGACACGCCTTCCCTCCACACCAGACACACGCTAAACGCAGCAACGAGGAGACAGAGCCAGGTCCCCTGCTGGACAAAACAGGAGCTGCGGCCATGATTCTGTCTGCAGTTCTCATTGTATACTGTGTACATTGCAAATCAGTACAGCCTAGATAGTCAGCAAAAACAAAGTTTACAGCCCCTGTCTACTCATTTTATTGATTTTATATAATCGTCTGTCGTTCTTGTGATGATTTTAAGATGAGCAGTGAAAGAATGTTTTTCTGCTGAGAGATTTCCGAAATTACTTTTACTGAAGTTTTATTGTGTTGAGTTTGGATCGCAGGGGACGTCAGATCTGTCAGATCTACCAATCAGATTTGTCCATATGTAACGTCAGTGCTTCGCCTTCCTCTCCCTCTCATACAGTGACTGGCCTCCCACTGCTTTGGGTCCCAGACAGAACTCCCAGCTAGAAGGTCATTTGAGCTTTTCTAAATGTGTTAACGGTGCTTATCATGAAGGTTTAATACATCGTTGAAGCCAGACGCTGCTTTCTACTTGCATTAGCCACCTGTTGCTGGATCCTAGAGATTAGCATCATTCATGAGAGTGGTAGCTAGATAACAGAGCACCATAACAGTGCTAATACATCAGCTACTTTCCTGACATCAAAACTGACAGGAGCTCCCCACTATTGTACTATTGTACAGATGTGCTGCTCACAGAAATTTCTCCACCGTGTCTGCAAGTATGACAATGCCGAATGATGAAGGGAGCCAGTGTGATCTCAATTTCAGAAGCATGGTCAGTTAGATAACCTAGCTAGCTGTAGGTTACTATACCATATATGTTTATCATAAATGATCCACCAGTCATAAAATGAAAGAAGGAGTTCTCCGCATCATATGCAACATGTGACCTCTAAAATGACCATTAGAAACAGCGTGTTCTCCAATTTTTAAATTTTTAAACTTTTTAATCACCATTCAGAGAGCAGTCAAGAAGAGCGATGTGGTCTGTTTTTCGATGGAGGGGAGGCTCAGTCGTGTAGGGCCTATGAATATAACCATCTTGTTAAATTTCTATAATGTCTGTGTATTCTATTTTGCCTATTTTGCCTTACGAGAGCTGTGGAACCTCTCCAACTTGAATGGATTTTTAAATATGTTTTAGACCAAAATTACCAAAACATACATGGCAGAATTTCAGTGCTATCAGCTAATTTACCAAACCCTGGTGTGCAACCACTCATCTCTCAATACTTATTAAACGTCACTGTCTTCACCTCCAAGCTATTTACCCATCACCCATAATCAAAGGTAACTAAAGACATTAACACTGTAGGGTAACTTAGGCCTAGTGAAGCTTGCTCCAGAAAAAATGGGCTCTGCTGGATGCAGCAAAAAATACATCTAGGAATATCAGTTGATTCTTTCTAACATATCACATTCACACAGGGTACGGTTGGCAGAGAAACAAACAGTGATTCATATGCAGCTGGTAAATGGCTCCCCAGAGGACAACCAGTTGCTCATAACCACATTGAGAGTCTCAAGCTTTTAGCAGAACCAGCTGGCATTAGTAAACATGTCAAGCACACCTTGTTTGGTAATCTTAAAGAAAGATGACAAACCTCTAACATTGAGTCTATCAAATGAATTTAAAATATTTCAGATTCAAGCACAGGGATAGTCTCAAATGTGTCTTTTAATGATGCCATAATGTGGTTTTACCTCTTGTTGTTTTGGACCATCCAACCCGGTTTATTGACAACTTAATCATTTTTCACTACATAAATTATATATTTTAACTGTTTAATAAAAGTTTAAAGTATTTTTCTTTTCATTTTGTGTACACCAGACAATATTAAGCATAAAATCAACATATACTATTTACTTTTAAATTGCCTTTTTTATCAAATTACCACTACTATCAAATGCTAATTGACAGCAATGCTAGAGATCCTTTGGGATTCCCTGGTGTATCTTCACATTTTATGGCATTTATTCTGGCATTCAGACAATGAGGGCAAAATATATTTCAGTTATGGAGAATGTGGAGTGTAGACCAGTTAACTCTTTAACTGGTGTACACTCCTTATTTCTCACCCTCATCACCTGAATTAGCCAGTTAAAATTTACAGCATCCAAAAATCTCGGTTTTTGGGAAATTGCCATTCAAAAATACTTTCATATGACTGGGAAAATATTAAACAATAGAACATGGGAGGCAGTGTTATTTTATTATTATGATTATTATTATTCATGTATTATGATTTATTGTAGATTTTAAAAAGGTTGGTGATGCCCCTATGGCCCCTCTTTGCAATGGCAATATATGCTACTGTCTGTGACTACTATAGCACTTTGTGTGAGATGTTATTCAGTGTAACCAATTAGATATTATTACATTCAGTATCTCACAGTAAAATCTCCCTCATCTCTTAAAAAAAGGTTTTAAATGGTTTTTGCTTGAGCAAACAGTTTTAGGAAAAAAAAAACATTTGGTATAGAATCTTTATGTTATGTTGAGGTTCTTTAGCTTTAAAATGTCTCCACACATCTCGTTTACAGAAACGTTGTTTTAATGAAGCATCCACTGAAAGATTCTTTATGGCATCACTTCAATAGCATCACTCCAAACAGCCCTTTATTTTTAAGAGTGCAACCAGATATACAGGTAGATTTCACTGCAAATAAAGTGGGTTACAGTTTATTGGCATCTTTTTCTGTTGTGTTTAAATAAATTATACTGTTTCATCACTGAACTCTAAGTTCATGTTCATGCCTATGAACAACTGAAAGCGAGACATGAAGCCTGATAAAAGCTGCTTGACATTTGATTGACAAGCAGCATGACAGTTGTATTGGATGTAAATGTAAAGGAGATGATTGACAGGCTTCAGCCTCCAGTGGCCCAGATGTGATCACAGAAGTCAGAACTGAGGGCCAAAATGGGTTCTTCACCAAAAAAAAACAAAAAAACAAACACAACATGCATGAATGATTATGCACAAAGGAGATTTTATTTGTTGGTGTAGAAAACAATTTCTATTGAGGACGTATTGTCTGTTGAGTGAACGTGGAACTTGTTAATCATGCACTGAGTGAACTGCTTTTGTTGAAATGTTAAAAGATTGAGGTGACATTCAAGAAGAGGGAAGGATGGTTTCTATTGTTTGATGTCATTTGTTTGGCTGGATTTTAACATTGCAGAGTTATTGAATAATAGGACACTTTTGCTGTGTTTAATCTTCACTAGAGTGATAAAACTGCAGCTTGCTTGTAGATTTAAATGCTGTGAATGTCACACTACATCAATGACAGCAGCTTGTCTGTTCTAATGCCAGTATACCATTCCAGTGCACAGTGTTCTCTGACTTCAAAACAGACACACAGTGGGGGAGAAGGGCTTCTGACATTATCTCTGCATGTCTGTGGTTCTATTAATGCCTATGGACGTTAACTTGTTCTCAGAGCTCTTTCTTCTCCATTTATGCCTTCATTCAACCCACAGTGCTATATTCTGTCGCTGATGACTGGAAAAGGTGGCTTTCCTTTTGCTGGTGATGTGGTGTCTTGGTGCACATGCTGTGGTCCACTAAGTAGTTTGAGAAAGTGTTGTGCAACCTGCTTAATTCAGGAGTTTTTAAGGAACATTAACTCACAGAGTTAGACACTGATTGGCTCTCTGGAGGCACTGCCTCCTCAGAACTCATTTTAAAAAAGAGGACATGCACTAGCACACTTGCCAGGGTCTCTATGGCAACAGCTGGCAGCGCTCAGCTGGAATTCCTGATGGATGGCTTGAGCTCTTCCCACGTTACTGCTGAGAGGAATGCCTCTTTCGTACAAGTACTGAAGGCATTGCTGGTGGTTTCCCTGTAGAGTAGAAAACATTCATTTAAATCAAATCTTAGCATGACATAAAGATTCATCAGCACCTGAGTGATCAACACCCATGTGACATACATGCCAGGTCTCTGAGGTGCTTCACATCTAAAGATCTAAAAATATTTTAGATCACAGTGTCACACAACATGGTAGAGCACAACTTTAAATAAAAAGATATATCATGTTTTTTTTTAATTACTGCACCATAATGAATATGTCTGCTGCCTTCATACATAAATATGAATATGTGTGTGTGTGTGTGTGTGTCTGTGTGTGTGTTTAGACTTATCATAAGGAAGTAAGGCTGCATCCCTGCTCCTAATAGCCACATAGTGAGCAGGTAGCTCACTATTTGCTAGTTTGCTAGTCAATGTGCTAGTCATGTGCTGGCTAGCAGTTTTTAGCTCTGCTCAGGTTTAGCAAATGGTCACTACAGAAAGAGTCACCACTGAAACATTTGTCACTATATAAACATTATTGAATTGGTACTTGCATTAGCCACCTGTTGCTGGATCCTAGAGATTAGCATCATTCATGAGAGTGGTAGCTAGATAACAGAGCACCATAACAGTGCTAATACATCAGCTACATAAAACTGAGTGTTCCATTATTTGTTAACATTTTAAAAACACAAAGTATAAAATCAAAGCAAAAGGATTTTAGTCTAAAGTTGAAGTCAGTGGATGGCCAAAGTCCAGAGCATATGGGCTTTTCCCTGCTCTAACATACCTATTAAAGCTAGTAATTATACTGATGAGATGAATCCGGAGTGCTTGAGAAAGGAGATCAACAAGACCAAACTAGAAAAAAAAACTTTTTTGTTTCCAAAACATTATCAATATCTTATGAGCTGCATGTAAGAATGCAGGCTTGGCTCCTCTTTTGCTTAGTGGAGCTCAGCCATTGCATGGATATGTTTACTTCCTCCACCAGCACAACTTATTCATCTTAGAGAGCGTCCTTGAGGAGAGCTGCAGAAATGGTCAAGCTAACTGGGTTTTTCTGAGCAAATAAACACTTCACAAGTAAACTTCTCTCCAATGACAGGTTCATTTATTTTCTTCATTCCACGTTCGTTACTGCATATCTACTGTCACATTTATTCTTTAATTGTATCACTCTTGTTTTATTATTGGTTTGTTATTGTTATCTTGCTCTTAAACAGTTTTTCTTGCCACCATTGGCTTGACTTGCTCTTTTGGTGTTTAGACCTGGATTTTCTGTACAGCTGCTGTATGAATGAAACTCAAACTGAAATGTACCTAATTACCTGCCCAAACACATGGCTTTGTGTAATGTTTTTTCTTAAGTGGCCTAAGACTTTTGTACAGTACTATTGTTTATACAGTTCTAAGCAAAAGTTTTGCCACCCCTGGTCAAATAACAGTATTATTTCGGGGGCCCAGATGTCCTAGCTGTACTCCTGACACCTGATGCCATGTCGATTAGGTCTATGGTGAAGACATCAGTAAAAAGGCTGGAAATTGTGGTCAAAAGCATACATTAGTGTAATAAGTAAGGAAAACCAGAAGAGCAAATGTTGCTCACGTGATGTGAGTATGCCAGTGCAGGATGTGATCAGACTGTGTCAGCAAGAACTGTGTCAGCAAGGATGTTATAATAGAGTCATAGTGCATAAACCCCATATTATAAACACAGCTGTACATTTGAGAGTTCAGTGGTGCAAAAAACATAGTCATTAATCTAAAGTTAGAGATTATAGCTCATCTGTTGCTGCAGAGTGTGTGTTAGTCAATAGTGGTCAGTTTCTGGACACAGGGTGCTATTGGCTGAGTGTTTTTGTTGGTGGATTATTCTTAGTCCAGTAGTGACATTAAGCTGTTTAAACTCCAGTCAGGGTCACTGCAGTGCTGTGAATGAGCCACCACTCATATAGGCTAATTATGCAGTGAAACAGATGGAGCACAATCTGGAATTGCAAAACTTCACAGTGCACATGTATGGTAAGTGGACTTGATAAAGTGGACAATGGTTGTAGATAAGAAATAGCTACGAAAGTGGTCAATGAGTGTGTAAGTGGACAATGAATGTAGATAAAAGGTAGCTAATTAAGCAGTCGGTGAGTATATACGCCATATAAGTTTCCGCTGTAGCTGAAGAATGTTAAAGTATCCTCACAGCCAAAAATGAGCATGTCAAGGCAGCAAGCTTCTCTACTCTCCTTTCTCTTTTATCCTGTCTTGCGTTCCAGCATGTTTAGTCACCAGAGCTGCACACTCTCTGACGAGCCAACTCTTCCCAGCAGCTTCTATGACATTTAGCCCATGTCTGAGGCCACGTCTACAGTCCTCCTCAACCCTAAAAAAGGGCATGTTTCCCCTCACTCTCCCTCAAGCACAAGCAGCACATGAAGCCTTGTGGTCAGCAGCACCAGCTGACCATTTAGGGAGTCAGCATGATAAGGCTGCCCACCCGCTGCCAGATGCTGCAGATGTGACTTATCACAGGCACTGGACACTATGCAGGCCTCCCAAGACATCTACACACAGATTCAGTCTGTCCAAACACATCTTGGGAGGCAATGTAAGGGGTAAAATTTCCCTGAAAGGGAGACAGCAATGAGTCAGGAACAGCTGGGCTGCAGTGCTGGCTCAGACTCTGTGCTAATAGAGTGGAGGCCATCTGCAGACACTTTATAAAAGAGAGATTTAGTCACAGAAGATGTAGCTTGAATAAGAATTTACAAGTTTATGGTTTGAAGTTAAAGGAATTGTTTTTCAGCCTCATCTCTATTTGTCAGAGAGCAACATGCTACATATTAAAAACGCTGGAATATTCCTTCAACCTTTTTTCAACTAAGTCCTAGTTTGATGAACTGAAAGCTGGATATCACATTGCAGACTACTTTGACACCCACTTCACACTGGATAGATGTATTATTAACTTCTAGGACAAAGTGTCTAAGGAGAGAGAGACTGTTATAGTTCATCTGAAACATCATCAAACAGAAGTAATATAATCTTCAAAATACTGTTCCCATGGGAAAAACACAGGGATACAATAGCACTACAGAAAGGACTGAATGAGCTCATGGCACATACATGTGATTGAAAGTGCATATGTTTTTGTTTACTGTCTCATGTGTGGATGTCGTCAAGGAGACAGCGCCTTCTCATCTCAACATGTTGTGTTTCACATCTGGTCTGATGACGATGACCCTGTTTGGCAGTAGCATACCAAGCAGACAAAAGCATCTTTTTTCAAACCCATATAAAAACATGGCACACTACTAAGAAAAGAAACATTTTGGAATTACCTGGATTTCTGCCAAATATGGTCTGATCTTCATCCACCAATCATAACAAAGTTATATGGAACAAATGAGATCACTGATGAAAAAAAGTATGCGAAGCCTAATATCTTTGGTTACTAGTGGAACCTCCTTTCGTGACAACAGCTATAGGCAAATGTTTTCTGAAGTTGCTGATCAGTCCTGGTTAGAGCTGTTTTTGGCCATTCCTCCATCCAAATCAGTCTTGGTTCATGCATATTGTGACGTGGAGCGAGGAGGCGGAGGCATATGCTGAGATAAGCGACTTTTCTTGAGGGCAAATCCAGGGTCGTAGTCCAGGTTCAAATGGCCAATACGAACAGATTCGCGAGACAGATATAACTAACAGAACACAGGCTAAGCACAGAGAACAAATAGCAAAAATACAACTCAAACAAGCATACATCAAACAACAATTCAAACTTATCAAACAAAGACCAGCAAAAAGAAAGGGCAAACACAGGGCTTAAATATGACACCGGGAAGATGAGGGACAGGTGAAAACAATCAGGGGCTGAGTCACAAAACAAGGGGGCAGGACTAGAGATACCAAAACATAGAAGCACGTGGACTATGAAAAGGTAAACAAGCACATGGGGGAGTGGGAGGAGTCAAGCATGACACATATCTTTAAGATGTCTTGCTTGAATGGACTGCTTCAGATGATGCCACAGCATGAGACTGAGTACTCTGACTTGACCACTCTAAAATACAGAATATCTTCCATTTCAGACAGTCCATTTTTTTTCTTCTTCTGTGTTTTGGCTCAATGTCATGCTGTATGATGTTTCAGTTTTAGATTACACACACCCTGATGTTTTGTTGTAGAATCTCCTCATGTACACTACATTGCCAAAAGTATGTGGACATTCCTCCTAATTATTAAGTTCAACTTCAGTTGTATTTCAGCTGAACCCGTTGCTAACAGATATATAAAATCAAGCACATGCAATCTCTATAGACAAACAGTAGCAGTAGGTCATACTGAGCTCACTGATTTTAAACACCCTATTGCTAGAAGATTAGAGGCTGTTATAGCAGCAAGGGAGGTGGGTAACTCTATATTAATAACCATGGTTTTGGAATGGGATGTCCAACAAGCTCATATAGTCAGGTGTCAATGGTCAGGTGTCCTTTTGGCCATATGGTGTAACATAGTTTGTTAGCACCATAATCCCTGTAAGCTGTTTAGGCCCTGATGCAGTAAAATAGCTCCAATCCTTTGCACTCCCTCCTGCTTGCTTCTCAGCTGGGATGAGGTTTTGATGTTTGAAAAATCAACTTTTGTCTTATGAGTCCACTGAACAGTTTTGTTTTGAACAGTGAATCACTGAACAGTGATTTCCTCTGTGGTCACCTCCTATGAGGACCGCTGTTGTTCAGGGTTTTTCCTGTGATAGAATCAGAGGAATCACATTATTCAGTGTAAACTTAGTAAGCGTATTTGTGTATGATAGTGCAGGACCACACCTGAACCCACTGGAGCACCTGAAGTGTTCTTTTATTCAAAAATGTTATGTGTGCTCTGGCGTTATGCATTATTTTCACAATTGTATTGTAAAGTAATTTTTCATCAATAGTTGTAATCCATGAAAAGTAGCTTTCCAAATCCTGCATCCATGCGTGCTACACTTACCCTCTCCCATTACTTAGTTTATGTAGCGTCACACAAAGATACAGACACACAGACACAGAGGGAAAGAGTGTGTCATACATGTAGAGAATTAACTCATTGAATGAAAGTTCAGTATATCAGGGAATTACACAGAAAAATCTGTTTGCTTTGGCATTAACGTCTTCTTTGTTGTCCAGGGTGAACATTTATTCTTGGCACCATGTAGAAGAATTCTTCATGATGTACAATATTTTCCCATGGTATTAGTTTCCCCAGTACTGGAAAAAATAGAAATACTGTAGATACTCAGGAAAACTGGGTTCTCAAGAAAAAGACACCACACCTTTCTGGAGAAGTTTTTCTGTTTAGTGCAGTTTAATATTAAGAGGTGTGTCTGCGTAGTCCAAACAGGTTTTTATGCATGTAATCTTTGTTCCAGATCAACCTCACTCCTTCAAGGCATTTTAATATGTCATTACACTCGAAATAAAAATGTTATACAGTTAAAATACCAAACCATCCATGTTGTATTACAGTAGAACTCCTTGAATTTGATGCCTGCAACACATTCCAAAGAAGTTGGGACAGGGGCATGTTTACCACTGTGTTACATCACCTATCCTTTTAACAACACTCAATAAGCGTTTGGGAACTGAGGACACTAATTGTTGAAGCTTTGTAGGTGGAATTCTTTCCCATTCTTGCTTGATGTACAACTTCAGTTGCTCAACAGTCCGGGGTCTCTGTTGTCGTATTTTGCGCTTCATAATGTGCCACACATTTTCAATGGGAGACATGTCTGGACTGCAGGCAGGCCAGTCTAGCACCAGTACTCTTTTACTACGAAGCCACGCTGTTGTAACACATGCAGAATGTGGCTTGGCATTGTCTTGCTGAAATAAGCAGGGATGTCCTGAAAAAGACGTTGCTTGGATGGCAGCATATGATGTTTCAGCATTAATGCTGCCTTCACAGATGTGCGAGTTACCCATGCCATGGGCACTAACACACCCCCATACCATCAGAGATGCTGGCTTTCGAGCTTTGCGCTGATAACAATCTGAACAGTCCTTTTCCTCTTTGGCCCAGAGGACACGATGTCCATGATTTCCAAAAACATTTTGAAATGTGGACTCGTCAGACCACAGGACACTTTTCCAATTTGCATCAGTCCATCTGCCGTTTCTGGGTGGTGTTGATATATGCCTTTTGCTTTGCATGGCAGAGTTTTAACTTGTATTTGTAGATGGAGCGACGAACTGTGTTCACTGACAGTGGTTTTCTGAAGTGTTCCTGAGCCCATGTGGGAATATCCGTTACAGAATGATGTCGGTTTTTAATGCAGTGCCGCCTGAGTGATCGAAGGTCACGGGCATTCAATGTTGGTTTTCTGCCTTGCTGCTTACTTGCAGACATTTCTCCAGATTCTCTGAGTGTTTCGATGATATTATGGACTGTAGATGATGAAATCCCTAAATTCCTTGCAACTGCACGTTGAAAAACGTTGTTGGAATATTTGCTCACGCAGTTGTTCACAAAGTGGTGAACCTCGCCCCATCCTTGCTTGTGAACGACTGAGCCTTTCAGGGATGCTCCCTTTATACCCAATCATGACACTCACCTGTTTCCAATTAACCTATTCACCTGTGGAATGTTCCAAGCGGGAGTTTTTTTTTGCATTTCTCAATTTTCCCAGTTGTTGCTCCTGTCCCAACTTCTTTGGAACGTGTTGCAGGCATCAAATTCAAAATGCATGAATATTTGCAAAAAAAAATAAAGTTTATCTGTTTGAACATTAAATATCTTGTCTTTGTAGTGTATTCAATTGAATATAGGTTGAAAAGGATTTGCAAATCATCGTATTCTGTTTTTATTTGTTTTACCCAACGTCCCAACTTCATTGGAATTGGGGTTGTATTTGCATTATACAGCTGTACATTTTATTTTTTTTACAAATACCATTCTATAATGTTCTGTATATAATAATTATTATATGTCTCCTCAGATCTGCATATGTACAGGTATTTACACATGGGATGTGTAAATGGGATGCTAGCATTATTGCTACTGAGTTTTGATTGGTTGGTAATACTATATTGAAGGCTGATTTGTTATCATTATTGCTACTGAGTGCTGACTGGTTGGCAAAACTGCTAGTGAATGCTGATTTGTTAACATTATTGCTACTGAGTGGTGAATGGTTGGCATTACTGCTACTGAGTGCTGATTGGTTGGCATTACTGCTACTGAGTGCTGATTGGTTGGCTGCAGAGTGCTGATTAATTGGCATTACTGCTACTGAGTGTTGACTGGTTAGCATTACTGCTACTGAGCATATGAGGAGCAGATATGTCAACATTATTGCTACTGAGTGCTGATTTGTTAACATTACTGCTACTGAGCCCAGTCATATGACTGGAGTTTGAAAGTGATCAAAAATATAACAGCAGTGTTGAAATTTTGAAGGCTGTTTTTGTTGTTCAGAAAATTACTGCACTTCTAAACAAAGATAATGAAACATTTAGAAACCATGATTCGCACAATCGCTCCATAGGAAGTCATTTCTTTTGGACTTTTTTGAGCAGCAATGTCTATATAAACCCTGCCATATAAAAATGCAGTATACACAATGGATTCTAATAAAGCCCTTTACAAATGCAGCTGCTGCAGCTTGGTGTACACAACAACTGAAGAAGTAAGAACACGTTTGTTGTACTTAATCTCATTTCATCAGGCTCTAAAAATTCTTCAGAAGGGAACAGTGTACTCTGTGTGTCACAAATTGCCCCTCCCAGGCATCCATGTGCTGGATGTGCATCATCCCTGTTGTATTTAAGCCCTGTGTTTTCCCATGTTAGGTTGCTGGTCTTTGTTTGAGGTGTTTGTATTGTTTGAATTGTTTGGTAGTGTTTGACATTGTTTGGTGTTTGTTCCTCTGGCCTCCGTTATTTGTTCTAGTCTCTGTTTTTGTTTAGTCTGTATTCCTGTGTTATCATGTCTGTACCCCAATCTCTCCATGTTGGCTACCTGAACTTGGACCGTCTTGACCCTGAGTATGGGTTTACCCTCAATAAATCTCTCTTATCTCCACATATGCTTCCGCCTCATCATCGCTCCCCAAAGTTACAGAAAGACTAGCCGCCAAAAGACACAGCGAGAAAGCACGACTCTGGTATGCAGTTGTTCCATTGGGATGAAACTCCGGCTGTTTCAATGCAGCCTGAGCTACCTGTGTCCCACGCCACCAAGCCAGAGACAGCATATTCCCTGGCGCTGAGGGTACACGGGCATCTTGTCGTTCCCAAAAAAAGGCGAAGGACAATCCTGTCTTGTGTTATGACTCTTTTTACACTTTTTGTTGCCTGTCTCAGGATTTGGATAACTTTGCATGTAACTGGCAGTTGTTTGGAGCACTCTTGGTATGAAGCAAGGAGTATAGATACACTGATACAGTGGCCAAACTGTGGTTTGTGTTCAAGCTTATTCAGAGAAGTTTAACTGAGCAGAGATAAGGAGGATGTTTTTGGGTGGTTGAGGCATGATTGGGGGTGGGGGGGGGTGGGGTTGGGGGGGCACTACACCAGAGACCATCTGGTGAGGCCTCTCACTGAACGGTCCCAAAGGAGCCTATGGCCTCCTCCTGCAAAAGGGGCGAAGAGGTCACTAGACATGGGTGTGTCCCCTCATCCTCTCCAATAAACCCATTCAACTTTGACAGGCCAGAAGTATAACCCAATCATAGACATAGGGAAGCAAAGACAAATCAGATTTGCTACAAATACACTTTATATTGTGTAATCAACATATTCTGTACAGTGCTGAACACTGATAAGATAAGAACGCCTCATTAAAGCAGAAGCATGACTGCTGTTTGGGCGGTAAGCTTCTCCTTTCTCCTTTCTTTGCCAGCAGCTAGTAACAGGTGTCTACTCTATTGTCCTCTTTGTTTAGAAATGAGACACTGGCCCCTCCCCAATTTCAACAAGCAGACAATGATGAGAAGGAGTCATGAATATCTGAAAAGTGAGTTTGAATATTGGAGCAGGAGTGGGGGTGAGTGGGGTGTTGGGGGTGGAGTCTGTGCTACACATCTATTTCCAAATGGCTCATTCATCACTGCTATCATTTACTCATCTGTTTATGCAGGACTGTTTAAGGAGAGGGGCAGCACAAGCTTTTGTGGTGTTCTAAATATTTGGCCATTGAGTTAGAAATAAGTTAATGGACTTATTAAGTTATTAAGTTAATAAGATAATGGACCACCATCCATTATCAACAGCAGGCCCTATTAGGGAGTACTGACTCACTTTCTAGAAAATTCATTTTGGAGGAACCATTTCCTAGAACAATTACTTCCGGTGGGTAAATCACATGCACTGACAAGCATGTGTCACAACACATTTTACTGCACTGTTTTGAAACTGTTATGAAATGGAAGTGTGAGTTTGTATATAGCCTACATGTCTTGAATGAGGGGGGTGGGATAAGATTGCTGGAGGTTAAGTCACTGATGGAGCAGTAGGCTATCAGGAAAGAGTAATAATTAATTTGATGAGATCTGATCATGGGGAGTGATGAGGAAGGTACTGTATGATGACTATTAATAATCTGTTTAATGTCGTGAACAGCACTGACTGAATTCAGATGAATCTGATTTCCTTTTTCAGATTTATTCATTAGTTGTTCCATTATTAAGCCTCATGTCTATGTCCACTTTAGTTTCTGCATTCAGTTTAAAATGCCAGAGAAATCTTAATATGATTTACCAGATGTATGTAGATATGTTAAGTAAAGAATTCCCTTATTTTCAAGTGTTTATGCATAATTAAATGATGTAAACATAATTACTATGCAAATAAAGTCATTCTGAGTGATTCGCTGTGAAATGCTCTGTTCTACAGAACCTTGCTGAGTCAGAATTGTTCACATTGTTGGTGATAGCTACATTTTACCTCACAAAAAGTTAATGCATTCAGTGGTTATTCAAGTGCTGCCTGATGCCAGAGACATTGTTTAACGATAGTTTTACAAAATTCTTTTGGCCTAATTTTTTTTTAATACATTCATGGTGGAGTGATACCTGCAGGGTGTTGTAAGGCAAAATAGCCCCCAAAGAAAACTTTTATCAGACCTCTATTTCACCATCAGTCACATTTCTGGTTTTGGGTAGTAAATAAAATTGTTCTACGTGCACTATCGACTTTTCAGCCTCTGAATCTTATCAGCGCCAATGAAAAGAAAGTCAGTGAGTCAGTGTGTTTCTCTGGAATGGAGCATTTCATATCAAGACATTCTGCATTATTATTTATTATTATTTATATACTATTATTTTCAAATGTGTTTTTTTCCAGAAGAGGTCCAGGACAGTTCTTTTTTAATAGTAAGACCTTTGAATGGGATTTAGTAACTGGGATGCCAATGTTTCACAGACCATGAATGAATATGTCCTTTCACACATCAACTTAACTGACCTCTGGCCTGTCCACCCTGGAGGTTAAAGCACACTCTAGCAGCAGATGAGAAAATCAGTGGTGCACTTTGCCACCAGTTGTACATTCAATGTGTCTGCAGGTCGTAAACGTTACTCATTTCAGAAAGGGCAGATAGTGGCAGTTGACCTCCACAGAAGGCACTATTCTGGTCAGAACGTGTATTCCTTGCTTGGGTTAAAATGTATCAAATTACAAGACACTTCACTGCCCCCTGTGAGTGAGGCACAGGAAAGGCAGTACAGTGTATGGAGGGAGGTAAGAGCAGATGCATAGAAAAGTGGCTAACAAGAAGTTACATTTACTGTGGTTCATGTACTTAAGCAAAATGTATTATTCTGTGCATTTGTACTTCTCTGAATGTTTTAAAATGAAAATACTTTTACTTCTATTTGAGTGTATTTGTCTACTTCCTCCTCTGTTCCACTTTTGCTGGTTCCTAGTTGAATTAAATTGAATTTAATCATTCAGTTCCAAATTCCTTTTAAGTAGAGCCATAATGATACACAAATTTTCAGGACTGATACGATTTTGAGAACCGAGGTTAAGGTTCAGTTTGATGTTTTAAAATAAAATAAGCCCAAAAAAATTGCTACCCCTACAATTTATTAGCTTCAGAGGACGCCCAGTTTTCTCAAAGTGGCAAGGCAAGGCTTTCAAGGCAACACAGTTTTAAAGTTCAACACACTGTTTCCAACAATCCTTTTCCTTTTTTTCCCCCTCTCAGTACTGTAATACAATCATTGCACTGTTAACATTTCGGGTGTTATTTAACTCTGTTCTGTTGTTTCAGCTCCTGGACTGTTTTGGTGCTGCTTAAATCTCTCACTTTTGAGCTTTAGCATTTTGTTTTAGACCATAAAAAAAAGAATTGCCCCTAACAGACTTCAGGTACTATGCTGATACATGCAGGATGTGCTAGGAAGTTCCACTGCAGCTCTTGGTTTTTTGGACTAATACTTTTTTAGTAATACTCATGTTGTTTTTGCTAGCTTACTTTTACTTGAGTCATTTGGTGCGTTTGAAATAAATCACTTGTTCACTCATTCATTACCCCATTGGTCACCAACCCTTCTTCTGAAGATCTACTTTCATGCAGTTTTTTTAACAGCCTGCACCCAACATGATGCCCCTTTACCTCCAACCTAACACTAATGCATCTGATTCGGCCAATTAAGGACTTCTAACTTTAAGATTAAGGTTGGAACTACAATCTGCAGGAAGGTCTCCAGGACCAGTGTTTGTTAGTACACCGACTTGGGAACAACCATAAAACATCTGCAAGAATCACTGATAAGTATTTAAACAGCATAACAAAAAGAATAAACACTATAGGGTGCAATACATTTTCTCTAACAGGAAGCGGCCCTGAATGCAGCGATTATTTCACTGAAGTAACAGCACTTTTTCCTAAGTATAATTTAAGGCTGTTAAACTACTGACCTCTGATGGAAACTATCAGAAGAGAAAGTCTCCCTCCCAGCTGAGCCCTAAAGACAATGAGATCACTTTCACAATGCTGGCCTTCTCTCTCACACACCTACAAACACACATACACACACACACACACACACACACACACACACACACACACACACACACACACACACACACTCACACACACACAGCTGGCTATGCTTCATGAACTTGATGAACCCTTTACAGTGCTCTGCGCACTTACAGTTAGAACAGATGTTTGCAAAAAAATGTTGATGTGTCACCACCTCTCGCCAGGTTATATAAGGTTATATATACCTTCTCTTTACCTCTCTAAGCAGAATGGAACTTTGAACATGGATAAAACATGTCTGCACTCACTTACCTCACTGCCTTTTGCATCTGCCCTCCATTTCTGGTTGGGTTCCATTGTGTAGGCTTTATTCCATCCTTTAGGAATGTTTTTATCAGCAAAGTACAGAGCTTTCTTCAATCAAACCCTCCTGAAACCCCAACCCTGTACTGCACACTCTGGAATTTATTAGTATACGCTACACCAAAGCAAGCTGAGATGTTTAGCAGAGGCAGCTAAGTTCAGTAATTCTCTGGAAACTGTTAATATCACAATAATATTTGGCATCACATTAACAACTGACTTGTCCATGCTCTAGTCATAACTGCATTATTTGGTAGCAACTGTTGCCAGCAGCCTCTTACCTACAATTCTACAATTAAGATAGAAACTAGCAGCAATCAGAGTGGATGGGTTTGTTTACAGCAGCCTCACAAACATGAGTATAAAATCTCAGTGACAATATGAATTTTTTCATTTAATAAATTTTTCAGTAAGCCGCATTATTCTTGTAATACTTTTGTATGGAGGGGAGGACCACAGGGCTTAGCACCCCTCTGGGACAGTGCTTTATACTGTGAAGTCCACAGTTGTTGAAATGTAAGGTACTTTCTGATTGTGCACTACAGGAGCATTTCCATGAACCGCATTTAACAAGCTTTTATTCATCAGGTCGAATACCAGTACACTGTGACAAAAATGAGCCTTGTGGAACAAGATGTAGGTAAAAAAAATAGTTTTTACTAACTTCAGTTAGTAGCAAGTAAACAGTCTTGCTTGTTTGCTGACCAGCACATACACCAATTTGTTCTGTGTAGATCTGTTTTTGTTGTACACCATAAAAAATGAGAAGTCAGATCAACTTCAAATTAAAATGACAACTTTTTTCAGTTGTGTCAACTTGAAAGTACTTGAGTCCCACCTTCTTAGTTTAGTTAAAGGTTCTCTTAATACATTAATTATTATTTAATATTATTTTTTGGTGCTTATCTCAGTTAGGTTAAAATTACTATTTAAAGATGAGCTTATTCAAAAAAACAATGAATGTGATTGCCTCCTCATAAGCTAAAATTGCGTACATTTTACTCAGTTTCCCCATATTCCTAAATGCCTAAATATGGTCATTGCTAATTTCCACCCACAGGTTAGGGCTTCCTCTCACACAGTGTTCCCTGCCTGAGAAGGTGTGGGCTGAATGTCTCGCTCTTTTGAACTTACAGAGGACTCGGATTTGAATTCATGGATTTGAATTCACTGATCCACTCATACCAGCACAACACACACTAACACACCACCTCCTCATCAGTGTTACTGCAGTGCTGAGAATGATCCACCAACCAAATAGTACCTGCTTTGTGAGGGTCCCTGAAGGTCCTGAGCAGTAAAGAACAGGGTAAAACGGGGCTAACAAAGTATGTAGAGAAACAGATGGACTACAGTCTGTAATTATAGAACTACAAAGTGCACCTATATAGTAAGGCAGGTGGAGGTAAGGAGGTGGTCATAATGTTATGTCTGACCAGTGTATATGTCAATGTTGAAAAAAATTACAAAGAAATTTGCCATGATGATAATGATTATATAACCATATATATAATATACATATAACCATGATTATATGACCAAAAAGTACACCAATCTATCCTAACAGAGTGACTTTTCATACAGAAATTTTAGCAAAAAAAATTCACAGTTTCACTTTAGGTTGAAAAGCATTTTCTGGTAACATTATGTAAGGCGTTTTCAACGGAACAGTTGCTACAATAGAACACTTGTGGGCGGAGCATGGATAAGTCAGTTCTTTAGAGAACATGCACAGGATGGTTCATGGAGTAAAATAGATACTCCAGCTCTCACAACCTATAATGTCTGTGAGTTGACCATCCATTTCTGACCCAGTTCTTGCGACCACCCATTTGTGATCTAGTTGTAGTGATTACAAGGGACACATTCAAACACTAATACACTCATAATCACACACAACAGACACTATGCAATTGGTTCTTACAGCAGGTACATAGTAAACTGTAAAATACTGCCCTCTGCAGTACGCACACTGCAGCAGTTTGTGGAAGTGGAGCAAAGAGGTAGAGAGAACATAGTTAACTACACCTGCTGTACATGCAGATAGAAAAAGAGCCATTTAATGTACAAGTTCAACAATGTCCAACGGTATGAGCCTATAGACAAATCTCATTTTAACAACTTGAATCTTTCTGCACAGTTAATAGATGACAATGTTTGCACTAATTTGACAGCATGCAGAAGTATTCAACCCCCTTAAAAGTCATCAGATTGATCTGTATTACAAATGACACGCAGATTGTTCCAGAGTATTTTTATTCAAAGCCAATGTTCTCTTAAAGTAAAATTTCAAATCAAAATTCATTATTTGTTAGCAGATCTTTAAATAAAACAAAATAAAAAACATGCATAAGTATTCAGTGCCTTCAGATTAGTACTTGGTAGAACCACCTTTTGCTGTAATAACATCTTTAATTCTGAGTTTCTACCAGGTGTGCACAGTGGGAGAGTTTTTCACTTCTTTACTTTTTCTTTTTACTATTTGGTTGGATGGCGCAATTTGACCACAATTTTGGCCATGAAGGTGTCAAGGAAAAATATGGGACCCAAGAAATTCTTGTTACTTTTTATTGTTTTTATGTTTATTTGAATTTCATTTGAATGAATGTGACTTTATTCTAATGTATATTGTGATAAGCTCACTGCAGAGGAAAATTGTTTAAAATTTGCTTAGATGATTAAAACCTTCACACAGTACTGTAAATATAGTTTTGCTGTCCTGCCTAATTATCATCATGTGTATTTCTTGTCTGGAGTATTTGTTGAATATTCTGATCTTGTTTCACATTATTGTGTATCTGCACTTTATGTAGTTCTATGTAATGTGCTGCTGTTATGTGTTTTACTATGGGGCATGAACAACAACATTTCATTCCAATGTACACAAGTTACATACTGAGGAATGACAAAGAACATTTTACTTGACATTAATTAACAACTGTAATATATTACTAAAAATAGCGAATTAACAAGAAAGAGAGAGATAGAGAATCAGCTTTTACACCCAATGCCCAAAAATAACAAAAAAAGCTGATACAGACATACCATATAAAACCATGTACAGAATATGTATTCATATTTTAAAACACATTTGTATTTGTATGTAATGCACATTTTAAAACATAACTTTGTCAAAAGCATATGACCTGCGGAATTCACACCAAAGTGATTAAGGTGCCAAAACGTCTTTTGTTGTTGGCTCCACTTACAGTCTCATGTTGCGGCCAAACAATGATCACCCATAGCCTTAAGCCACATGCAGCCGTGTATCCATGTCCTCACTCACTGTGTGGATCAGGGTCTCTGTTTCTGACACAGGAAGGAAGAGAGGCTCAGGTGGCTCATGTTCACATTAAATATTCTAAAAATATTTCCCTCTTTACTGTTTCCTTTTCTCTACCAATCTTAAAAATCAGAATACATTAAAGGGCATTTTTCTTACCTGCTGTTGCCCTATGTGTAGGGATCTTGTCCGGTTTCTGTTTTCTTTGTACGCATACACAGGCTAAAGAACACAAACACCAGTGACAAACAGCATTTTGCTAAACCCACAGCCTGCATCAAATTAAATCTGTACAGCATCAGATTAGGTTACAGGGCAACTACTGTGCCATTCTAAAATTCCACCAGTCTACCAATAAACTAATACAACATAAACTGTATCATCTCATTTTGTATAAATGCTCGCATTCTTGTTGCTCTACTTTTCCACATGTCAGTTTCACATATATGATTTCATTTTTACCACCAATCATAATCAGTCAATATACAAACACCATGTATCTGCTTGTGACTTAGTAGACGCTCAGTAACAACACAGAAATCTATTTATTGTACCTTTCAATGTCAAATTCCCAACCAAAGCAGCCATTACCAATGCTATCACACAGACAATGAGTGGCGGTGTGTATTTCTGAAGAGTCTCACTGTCACTCCACTGATCAAACTGTTGGTCAGCTGCAGGGAGAAAGACTGTATTGTATCATAATACTGCCATGCTGGTTACCATGCACATATTTCCAAGTTCAGTACAATTTCAGTTCTCAGGTGAAAATTCTATTTGATTTCTGGTATTTGTGTTTATCATTTCTTGATTTAACAGAGGTCTAATTATATACTACACAGATGTGTTCAGCTCAGAAAAATACAAACTTATTCCAGACATAGTAAAGCGGCATGTTCTTTGCCAAATATAGATCATATAGAACAGTATGAGTGAGCTATAAACATTACAGAAACATAAACTCCCTCTTATAAAATCTGTAAAATCTTTTATAGCATGTCTGCATTTTGAACACTGCAAACAGAAACAACAACATCAGTATGTCATAAAAGCACAATTACAATATGTGCAAAATTTATACTAAGCATTAACTTTAACTTTAAACTTTAGGCCAGTCACTCTTTCACAGTTTCGCATTTGATTTACTTGATCAATGAAATGTTGATCACTAATTAAGTAAATAAGAGATGAGAGGCAGCTTTAAATTTCAATAACCCATTCTGAATGCTTGTTTTTTCGATAAAGTATTAAGTCACATGTGTCAGGCTTCAGTCCTCATGGGCCAAAACACTGTCTCATTAAACACACCTGATTCAGCTCATCAGCTAATTAGCAAAGCCTTCATAAACTGATTTCAGAGCATTAGATGAGGGTAAAGACTAATCTCTGCAGCACTTTGGCCTGGAAGGTTCCCAGTTTAACATGCCTGCTATAAGTGGTATAAGCAGTCACTTTTAGGGCCACCAGGGACCACCAGGGACCATACATTCACAAAAGTTTATTTGATATTATTAGACAGAAAGTGCTGTAACAGGAGAGACATTTCTCACATTGTTTCTTTATCACAATTAAGAATTAATTCTTGTTCTATTCCTGCACAAAAAATGTGACTTTAATGGATGGGTTGTGTCTAGGGCCCATCCAAATAGGATGCCACTTAGGGCCCCCAAAAGTTATGTCCTGATTATGAAGTTGTAAAGAATAATAGTGAAGGGTTATGAGAACAGCTGGCATACGTAACGGTGTTAACATCTAATGTAATTGTTAGACTCCTTGTACTCAGCTTGAACTAGAACTGACATAAACCTGAACTGGTACTGATGGTCAGACAGGATCAATTTATAAGCATGTGCACTCAGTATGGCCTACTCACAGCACTGGAGGTTGCATCGCTGTTCCTCTATAGCCAACACTACATCTATTCTCCTCACCTTAAAAAAAAAAAAAAAAAAAGAGCACGCTGCATCAGTTTACTACAACAGACCTGTATTCACATTCACACAGAGAAAATGCCTCTATCAATCATGTACATGCATGTGGAGGATTAGGAAAAGAGCTAAAGACATACTTTCTTCCTTATTTCCTTTCATATGTTTTGAATGCCATACCTGAACACAAATACTTGAGTTGCACATACTCGTCGACAAGTTGAAAACTGCAGGCTTCGTTCTGTCCTTGAAAAAGAAATTGCGGCATATCAAGGCACTTTCAAAAACAAACACCCCCTTCCCACATGCCCCCCCCCCCCCCCCCTCCACCACGCTGTACTAAGGAATCCATGAGGTCTTCATTCCAAGAGACTTTTTGTTTTCTCTTGTCATTACCTGAATTAGGGCATGAATTATGTCTTTTCTGAGTATAATACCGCACTGTTTAAAAGGAGTTCTCCTATGGGACCTCATCCAAACACAACACCTAAAAAGGTATTCAGAATGCCTCATATCAACTATGGTGTTCCTAAAGACATGTAACTGTGAATATAACTGTTCATAATCTCATACCACAGATGCAATTAAAAATTGACTTTCTTCAGCTGGTTTGCAAGTAGTGGAGCTGGATAACTTGCATAGACCCACTGAAAACCTGACTGGAAACCATGACGTTATCTCAACCGAGTGCTGCTGAGCTTTAGAAACCACTTTCAGGTCCCACACTAGACAAATATGGACAGACACCATATAAGTAAAGCAAATTGTTCAGTCAAAAGGTCAATAATTTAACATGAATGCTATTATTTAGTGTAGCAATAAGTGAAATTACCTGGGAAACGTTCAGAACTGAAGGGGCACTCTATCCAAAAGTCTGCCTCAGTGGTGAACTGAAACAGTGCACATTTGCATCATCCAACAAGATAATATGTTGTCCCTGTGATGCAAGCTCATCACAGTCATTTCATATCTATGATGTCATCACATTTAGTTTGCTTTGCATTAAAAAAAAGAACATCATGCAATACAGAAGCAATCTGCAAAAAATACCTTCATGCAAAGCTGTGGATGTGGATCCAGTGTTGAGAATATCACCTGAAGTGAAAACATGCAATATTTACGAAACATGCGATAAGTACCCCCTAGCAACCAACATTTAGAAAGCATATGACTTTCTAAATGTGTTAACTATGCCTTAATTTCCATGTCAGGGCAAAGTAACAACTGATGAAAATTTGCTTTTGGGGCTAACTATGGCTAATTTATGTCTCTGGTTTTACTGCTTATTAAAGACCACTGTCTCAGACAAACAAATTAGTTAAATAAATAGTAAAAAGTTGTAGAATAAGAATGAGCTTACGTTGTTACTTTCAGAAGATAGAGACATGTTTCCAATGTCAAGGCACATCTTTGGTCCAACAGCATGACACAGCGAGACGACTGCCTTGACAGGACACATGGGTTTCCAGGACAGAGCCTGTGTGTATTGGTCATAGGTCACCCCTGACCACAACTCCTGCATGTCTGAAAGAGAGAAAAGGGCATATATATTTCTTACGAATGAAAATAAACAGGATATAATTTTAATATTTAAAAAAAAATTGTATCCAGACAAGTAAAAGGTTGTAAAAACTCCCTTACTACAACCCCAATTCCAATGAAGGGACGTTGTGTAAAACATAAATAAAAACTGAATACGATGATTTGCAAATCCTTTTCAACCTATATTCAATTGAATACACTACAAAGACAAGATATTTAATTTTCAAACCGATAAACTTTATTTTTTTTGCAAATATTCATGCATTTTGAATTTGATGCCTGAAACACGTTCCAAAGAAGTTGGGACAGGAGCAACAAAAGACTGGGAAAGTTGAGGAATGCTAAAAAAAAACCTGTTTGGAACATTCCACAGGTGAACAGGTTAATTGGAAACAGGTGAGTGTCATAATTGGGTATAAAGGGAGCATCCCTGAAAGGCTCAGTCGTTCACAAGCAAGGATGGGGCGAGGTTCACCACTAACAACTGCGTGAGCAAATAGTCCAACAATTTAAGAACAACGCTTCTCAACGTGCAATTGCAAGGAATTTAGGGATTTCATCATCTACAGTCCATAATCAAAAAGATTATTTCAGAGAATCTGGAGAAATCTCAGCAATTAAGTGGCAAGGCAGGAAACCAACATTGAATGCCCGTGACCTTCAATCTCTCTGGCGGCACTGCATTAAAAACAGACATCATTCTGTAACGGATATTACCACATGAGCTCAGGAACACTTCAGAAAACCATTGTCAGTGAACACAGTTCGTCGCTCAGTCTACAAGTGCAAGTTAAAACTCTGCCATGCAAAGCGAAAGCCATATATCAACACCACCCAGAAACGCTGCCGGCTTCTCTGGGCCCGAGCTCATCTGAGATGGACTGACGCAAAGTGGAAAATTTCCTTATTTCCTGTGGTCTGACGAGTCCACATTTCAAAATGTTTTTGGAAATCATGGACATTGTGTTCTCCAGGCCAAAGAGGAAAAGGACTGTCCGGATTGTTTTCAGCGCAAAGTTCAAAAGCCAGCATCTCTGATGGGATGGGGGTGTGTTAGTGCCCATATCATGGGTGACTTGCACATCTGTGAAGGCACCATTAATGCTGAAAGGTACATACAGGTTTTGGAGCAACATATGCTGCCATCCAAGCAACGTCTTTTTCAGGACATCCCTACTTATTTCAGCAAGACAATGCCAAGCCAAATTCTGCACGTGTTACAACAGCATGGCCTGCAGTCCAGACCTGTCTCCCACTGAAAATGTGTGGCGCATTATGAAGCGAAAAATACGACAACAGAGACCCCGGACTGTTGAGCAACTGAAGTTGTACATCAAGCAAGAATGGGAAAGAATTCCACCTACAAAGCTTCAACAATTAGTGTCCTCAGTTCCCAAATGTTTATTGAGTGTTGTTAAAAGGAATGGTGATGTAACGTACTGGTAAACATGCCCCTGTCCCAACTTCTTTGGAACGTGTTGCAGGCATCAAATTCAAAATGAGTGAATATTTGCAAAAAACAATAAAGTTTATCTGTTTGAATATTAAATATCTTTGTAGTGTATTCAATTGAATATAGGTTGAAAAGGATTTGCAAATCATCATATTCTGTTCTTATTTATGTTTTACACAACGTCCCAACTTCATTGGAATTGTGGTTGTACTATTAGTAAGTTCACTTACTATTTTTAAATGGACAAATTTGAGTTCTGCGTGCATTTGTAGATGCAGGCCAGCCCTGTAACAAATCAATGTGATGCAATGTGAACTCAGGAAAAGGATATGCTTGATGTGTTAAGACAAGTCAGGAATGGTACCTCAATGCACAAACAAGGAAGAGCCTTGGAGTACAGAAATGACTCATTTCTGTTCAGATCTTGTCTTTTGATCTACAGGAAACAGAATGACACACACACAAACCCATGCAAAACCACAGGTTTCTAAGTCAATGTGCTTGTAAGAAAGGCTGGCTCACAGCCAGTAAACATCTAAAATTCCTCAAAAGCTTGTGTAAGGTGTGACACAGTTTGTTTAGGGACCATTTCTTTTTTTTAATAATACTGAATTGCTTCCTGGTAAATAGTTTTCAGAAGGTCTCTGTACTACCTTTTCTTATTTAAGGCGAACGCAGGCCTACAAGTTAGTGACACTGACATATTAAATCTGAAAACTAAAAAATACCCACAGTTTTACCATGTGAAATAGTAGTAATGCTGGGCTCAAAGCTTGTGTGCCTCTTATAATACTTAAAAGCTTTGGTTAATATGTGACAAGAAGTCATTTTCTATTTTTAGTAAATGTCTGAATTTTTCCTCAGAGGTTCTATGTGCTATATTTTCTCCTGTCCATTAAAAAAGGAAACCTATATAAGCAATGTTGTACAAGAAATAAGTTTTAAGAGTAAATAACCCTCACCAGTCTATGTGGTCCTGTTCCTATGCAAGTATGGCCTTTGAGACAGAGTCTAAGGTTGTAGTCTATGTCCTTAGGGGCCTCCAACACCATCACTGTAATTTCTCTTCTGGCAGTGTCCACTGTGTACGTCAGCTCTCCAGCTACAATAGCATATATTAAGACATGACATTAGTTGTACTGCACTGTACAAATGTTTTAGTACCTGAGACAGTTAGACTTAAAATCTTTTTATCTAGGCAATAAACACGCTCAGAAAAACAGTAATATTGCAATAAAAACAAATAATATTAAAACAATAACCAGGGGTTTATTTCCAAAACTTTTAATCATAGCAGCCCAGTATTATTTGTATTTATCACCCAGTACCTAGTTTGGCTCAATCAATATGTCATTATGTTAATTCTGGTGCATTGCTAGTGGAGTTAGTGGCTGGGGGCTTTGGGGAGAAATAAGGAAACCAATGCTTGTTCTTCAAATTAGCTTACATCTACAGCTTACATCAGCTACTGTATTTATGTTTATTTCAATTCATTCCTGAGATACATTAAAAATACAAAGCACACTAACTGCCAAAATAAACAGTGTTGAGTAATGTGCTTTTGCATGGTAATGTATCTCTCATTAATGTGCTACTGTACATAAGCACCATGGCTGAAAGGAACTCACTGATGCACTCTGTAACTTTTCGCCTGATGGCTTCATGGGCACAGTCTGACACAAGAAAGAGAATACAACACGTTTAATGGTAAATTTCTGTTTTATATATCTGCAGTGAATATCACATCAGATCATCAGCACAATCCCCCCAAAATTACATCAACCCACATACTTGGAATGGAGTACTTTTTTGTCCAAACATTATTGCAGAAATTTGGGGCAGTTTTCAGAGTTACAAACACATCTTGTTCGGGCCTGACTGAAAAACAGTCATACTGAACCTCAACCTGAAGATACAATACAGAACAGTGTAAATTCAGTTCACTGAGTTTAAAAGATTACCTCTGAACAGTCTATTTTTTATTTGAATTTTGAGAAATACATAACATAGACCATAAATTAGGAAAGCTTAAAGCAACTAAGATGAGTCAAGTCATTTTCTGTTGTCAAAATCATTTTCTGTAGCAGCAGCTGAATTACATAAAGGACCCTGAAAAAACAACTGACAAAATAAAAGCAATTTCTGTTGATCTATTCATTGTAAAATGTTCACAAACAGTAAAGGACAGCTGCTTTGTTCAAATGAAGTATAAAAAACCTGAACTAAATGGAAATATTTTTGGTCATTTTTATTAGTTGAGCAAACTATTTTTACATTAATGCTGGTGCATTTAATGTTCAGATAAAAGAAAATCTGTACCTTTTTCTCAGCGACATGTTTTCTGGCCTTGTGAGAAAAGGTTACAATCTGGCAGCGTTCCACCATCCCAGCAGAGTGCACACACATTACAACTCCATGCACATCATCTGAACATCATAAAGTTACATTTACTTAAAAAAACACACATATGTTTTCAAACATCAGGAAGAATAAATGTCCACCTCTTATGGTTGTATATAAGAGCATGGGTCTTAAACTGGGTTCCTCCCAGGCCACAGCTCTGCAGAGCTTAGCATCTCTCCTTTTCTAACACTGAATTCACAAACTTATTGTTAATTAGCAGATAAGTTGAACTGGTTGTGTTTAATGTGGGAAGATGTTAAACTCTGCAGTGTTTCATGTGATGTAAAACTATATTTTGCTTTTAATGACGACCAGTATTGACTGGAAATAGAAAGCTGTAGTAGATCTGCTTCCTCTTTGATCTTTGAAATGTTACCTCTTAGTCAGAAGCTGCTGGAAGATTCCCTTAGCAACTAAATTTACACGCCAGAAAGTAAACTAAATATTAACTTATGCCCTATCACTGGTGACAAGAACTATCAATGCAGGTTCTCTATACAAACCTAGAAACTGTCGGGACTCAGAGAGCTCTGTCCTCAGCCCCAAGTCCCAGACGAAAGTTAGTTCAAAAGTCTTACTCAACAATGCTCAAAATAATGATCAAATGTCTGAATATTTTACAGTTCTTGCCAAGTTTTTTTTTTTTTTTGCTTCTACAAAAAAAACATCCTCACAGTTGCTATCTTGCTCAAATTATTTAACTTGTGAATAGTTTTGTTGTCACATTGAATGTGACAGTCAAATGAATTCCCTTTCTGTTATTCAATCAGATTATCCAGTGATGGCTCACTCAATATTGTGTGTTGGCCACATGAACACACACAAAAAAGCTAACTTTTATTTTGAAGACTGACCATTTTGCTATACAAATTCTGCCCTCCATAGTATTGAGAAATTGTTTTAATTGAAAAGAAAAGGTTTCATACATAGAGGTGTAAATGTAAAATTATCAATGTGCATCCTAAAAAATACTAACAATAGCCCTCAGCACTCCGTCTTTGAAGACGTATGAGAAGCCACTGTGACAAAATGTGTACCCAGATGAAGGCCTGCATAGGCCACAATGAGCCAGAACTTTCTTTTCAGTTTGCTATGTGTTAATAAAGGCTTTTTATACCTCCTCAAAAGGAAAGAAACGTTTTTGTTCTGGGAGTTATTGTTTATATTTTGGGGGATGAACACAGATGCTTTACCTTTGCAATCCCTAAACTTATTCTTTGAATCTGCATCATCCAGGCCCAAGGAACCCCATGCAGCACTTCTTATTTGCTTCTTCATTTTTCACGTTTTATGTGCTTTCATCTTTTTTTATTCACTGTAATTTACTGTTAGAGTTTATATTTATTTTTACAGCATTTATTCTTGTATGTCCTTTCAACTACAGATATCGCTGTATACTTGATACTATATACTTAAATGTGTACAAATGAGTGCAGCTCATTACAGTACAAATAATGTTTCAAACATACCATAAAGTGTCATCATTATGACAATGTTGAGGTTGAGTGAACATTTGTCTTCTTCACATCTCATAACAACGGACAGCTTGACATCATGAATGGTAGTGCCATTGTTCAGGTCTTGCTGTTTCTTGCAGTGAGACAGTGACACTGGAGACAGAAACAGAATATTGCACAAGTTGTATTAAAGGGCCTATATTATGGACAAGTAATTTAACTCTTTTTTTTTTAATGGCACAGTTGGTAAACCTTACTAAACATTCTAAATACACCATTCACTCCCCATTCCATTTATATATAAACTAAGCTGCAAAAAGGGCCCACTTAAATTCATTACATTTTTATGGTCACAAAACTAATGCATTCACATGTTTCCCCCAATTCAGCCTATAGAAAATTAGCTCTGCTTATTAATGCTTATGGTATTATGGACTGTTTTAGCCTGGACTGCTACATTTTTTAATGAGGTACAATACAGGGTATCAGGGACAGAGCTTATTTACATTTATTAGTCTTACGCTGGCTTTACATGATAAAACGTTCTATTTAACTTATGAATAGTTTTGTTTGGCATGTTAGACAACACTGAAGGTGAATTGCCTTTCTGTTCCAAGTCAATCACTTTTGGCAAATTATTTAGTGACGGCTCACTCAATATTCTTCTAATACCAAGTTGGCCACACAAGCACACATGCAAAAGCAACTTTTTATTTTGAAGATTGGGCTTTTGGCTATACAAATTCTCCACTCTAAAGTTGCCTCCAATATAATTTCACTGCAACCAGACAGTTACAATACAAATCAATAACAAGGTTACATGCTTCACTTGGCATTACTCCGCTAAGCTCCTCTGCCAAATTAGCAGCGTGTATTTTTCATTCACCATAGTGTTCTCACTAAAGTCATCTGCAAGGTATAATTTACATGTTTTATTATTTTCTGGCATTTTTATCATCTTCATATACATCTTCCAGTTTTTTTGGCATTTCTTTATTCTAAATATATCTGTCATTTATTCATCTATTTTACCATATATTTGTTTTTATCTGTTGCGCGCATGTTAAGTCTTTAAAAATTAAAAACCTCATCGTGTTCCAAAAGCACAAATAGCAGGTCTCAGTCTCCCTTCCCATATCATTTTCATCCTTTGGATCTAAAAAATTGCGCTCTGTGCAAAATTAGGTCCCTTCAAAAGATAAGAGAGTAAAAAGTTACAGAAATTAAGATAAAAGCAGGTTAAAAAGAGTAATTGGTGGCACAAGCAGCCATTTAAACAGCTATTAGCGTTAGCTGGCTAATTAACACAGCTAGTTACAGAAACGTTAGCTTTGAGAAACTCCTGTTTGTTGTCATGGCTCTGGACAAAATAGAAAACACCAACCTTGAGTCAGTCAGGAGGGGGATTCCCCCCTCCAACTACCCAATAAACCTGTTCTGTATTATTTTTTTTTATCACTGATCCAATGAAATTAATAGCTTGAAAGTATTTTGTTCAATGTGATCACATGATGTTTTCTCTGCGTTTTCATTGGCTGTTCCATTAAAGTTGTTTCACAAAGTTAAGAAGATTGCAACTGTGAGTTTTAAATGCAATTTAGTTCATTGTAGTTTTCAAGCCACTAAAACTGCATGTACGTTTTACCATATAGAGCCAGCCTTTAAAAGCACAGTAATAAAAACAGTCTGTTTCATTCTATGGGATAAAGAGACATTAGACAATGCTCAGGTATAATTAAATTAACATTATTTTCGGTACATTAATTAAGTGAAAGAGAACTGCATTAATATATTGGTTACTGTGTGTGTAGTCTGTGGTGTGGGAAAAGGGGATGTCTGAGTGGGATACATGTATCTTCCAAAAAAAAAATGTAAAACACAATTGATAGTGTAAGACTCATCTACTCACAGTGATGCCTGGATTTACAGTGTTGCCCCTGTTAGAAGAATGAAAAGGAGATTTAATATTGAAAGCTACAAATACTAGCAGAGTTTTGGCCACATAGAGCATTTCACTGAAGCAACACGTAGTCCAGAGTGTTGAAAATTAATTTGTCAGAAGGAAATGTAATCTGGGCTAGGATAATGACAGGGGTTTCCCACATTTGACTAAGTGGAGACTGTAGTTCCTGGTTGTGCAAAACAGAAAATAACTTTAAACTACTATTGTTTTAAACTGACTATTGTTATGCTTTCGGTCTGGATACTTTAAAGTTAACTCTGTCTTCACCTCAACTGTTTACAGTTTGAAATCCAACCATGCACTACTAATGACTTCAACTAAAATAAACAAGATTCTAAATAAACAAGTGTTCTGCAATGAACAAGATTCATTGCAGAACACTCTGGCATGTGATCAAGATATATATTTCAATTCACTTTTGATTATGGGACAGGCTCAGACTTCGCACTGACCCTAAATAACAATGACAGTACTCACTAGTTTAAAAAAGTGAATGAAGCTTGAAATCTTCAGCCTAATTTACTGCCCACACAGGTAGTGATATAAACATACCTTAGAACAGTGAACTCCACACTGCTGGATCTGTTTGACTGTGCTGTTTAGGGCCTCAACCTGGAGGATGTTAAGAAGCAAGAACATTATTATTTTCATCTTCAGTCCTGTCTCCATGTGCAGCCTCGTACAGAGCACTGCTGCTTGCTGCTCAGCTGAGCAGACCTCTGATGACGAAGACAGCACTCTCAGGGAAAACTGTCACATTAACCCCATTGCAACCTGATGACATGTCTATACCACAAATTAGACCATTCTTCCTTATCTCAGCCTCCAGATAGCAGTGCCCTCTAGCGTGCTTCCTTATGCACGTCCCAGAATACCAAAACAGTAGTCTTTTACTTGCAAATGTGGTGGGAAATATCAGAAATGGGCTGTAACTACTTACATTTACTCAGTTGCATGTAATCAAGTACGCTTTTGATGGATTTGAAATTTTCTGAGTATTTTTAAATCATAATACTTCTACTTGAGTATATTTTAAGGACTGTACCAGTCTTTGATATTTAGTTACTTAGTCATTGTTGGCATGTTTATTTCTTTACAATGTGCTTGTGGCTCAGTGCCTAAGTAGTTTTTGGGACTAGTCTACTTACTTCCGGTGATTATACATACTACCTATGAATGGTGTTGTTCCAAAATACATTATAGACCTCTTTTAAGAATTTTATTTCATGATAACAGTTGTGGGGTGTGAGCTTTACACATACAAGAAATGTCAATGCTATATTATGATTAATACCACCTTTATTAGAGAAATAAAAATGTTTTCCATTTCATAAATCAGCTGTTATTCTTTTCAAAAATGTGTTGTATGCTAAATTGTTTCACATAATTATACAGCATTTTGGGTCATTCTTTGTTTGGATGGTCCCCTATAGATGCCCTACAGATAATCAAATTATTAACAAACGTTAGAAACCACATTATTGTTAGGGTTAAGGTTAGGAGTAGATGTAGGTTTAGCCTTAAGGTTAGGGTTAGGAGTAGCAATAGATTTAATAAACTCTTTCACACTGAACTTGTAGTTCAGTTGCATTTAACAGATGTGTAGTTGAATGTTACTTGTAAACAGACCGAGCACTTACAAAGCATCTACAGCGGATCCTCCAAATAATACTCAACTTAAAGCTCGGTTGCATTTAACAGATATTTAGTTGAGTGTTACTTAAAGATATACTGAGCATTTACTAAGCATCTACAGTGGACCATCCGAATAAAGTGTTACCGCTTTTGAAATGAAACTTTTTATATACAGATCTATGATCATTTTTACAAAATTCTCTCATAGCAAGACCAAAAATGAAAGCCATCCAGATCTCTATATCTACACCAGAAATCAGGAAATAACGAGGGAAAGTCCCCTCCAAAAGAATTGTGATAACAGAAAACACTTTGTGTGTCCATTCATAAATTGCTTAATACAAATGATAATCATATCCGGACCTGCAACCACAAAATTGTGGCTTGAATATATTCAAAGGGTGACAAATGCTGATTTGCAAACTGGGCAGGCAGCGAGCTTTACCTAAGAAAAAGAGGGAGCGCATTCGGGCCTGCATGTTATCCACCTGCTTTGAATCAGTGGACAAGCTGGGGCAACATACATTACACAGTTTAAACTTGACACCACCGTTTCATTCCCAATTGATACAGCGAAGTCGTTTTGGTGTTTTTTTTCTCTCTCTAAAAACTACTAAACTTCTAATGACTTACTTTTAATTAAAGTACTTCGCCTAAGATGATCACTCAGAAGTAGACCGTCGTACTAAAACTTCTAAACTGCCCCACAGGAGGAAATACACACCAGAACACCACACAGTGTGAGTGATTGCTCTTTCAGGACAGACTTGTTACAGGACTGAATCACATTCATTCTTTCTTCCTCTTTGATATCAGATCCAGCCAGGTCTGCTGATACCCGGTACGAAATCCGTGTCATCTCGAGTGCAGCTACAGTAACCTACGTTATTTAAGTAGACCTCGATAAAGGGAGAGGGGCAGTCTGGCTGTCAGTGGTCTCACAGTTTACAGGGCTCAACTGTACTCAGTACCATCCGACCATCCAACAGAAGAAGTCTGCGCTTATTCCTGCCACCCCCTCTCCCTCTCTCCACCCCATCTTTTGTTACCCAGTCCCGGCCGGCGCTGTAAAAACATACAGGCACTGAACTGCGCGGTCGCAGTCGTTAGCCAGCCAGCTAGGTTAGCAGCTGCCCCCTCCCCCCGCGGCCTGGCTGGAGATGAGTGGAAGATGTCGGTTTCGGGGCTGAAGGCCGAATTAAAGTTCTTGGAGTCAATTTTTGACCCAAACCACGAACGTTTCCGAATTATCGACTGGAAACCAGATGAACTTAGCTGCCAATTCAATGTGACTGGGGAAAAGCTACTGATCATTCACTGCAACATTACGGTAAGGAGAGACGTAGGAAGACGTAACATTAGCTTAGCTAAGCTAGCTGTTCGGCAACCAAGCAGCAGTTGGCTAGCTAGCATGCTAAAACAAACGTCTACATAATAATGTCACATACACACGCTGCTTCTTGTTGTTTTGATAACAAGTCTGTAGGTTAGTCCAAATGAAAAAGATATCACTAGCCTGACAAATGCATTCATGTTATCCTCAAAACTGGCGTACTAGTCATAGCCATTGCTCTAATTTAGCTAAGTTAAACAAGTTCTCACAAGTAGCTAGCCGAGTTACATTGAAGCTCAGTTGATCGCCAATGGTTAGCTAGCTTAGTTTGTTGGCTAACTTTCATACCTTCGCTCCTAAAGTGTGCAAAGTCACAGTCTTTCCCCTGAATGCGCTGTGTCGCTTCATTTGTTATGATTATTCATGTAGTACTAACACAACAGCACAGCTTTAACGTAGGTTTTGGCTGTAGCAAACAACACTAACTTGTCGCAGCCAAACGGTATGAGTGAGCGCTGTACCTGGCCAGCTGGTGGTCAGCTAGCTAAGGCTAATGGAGGACGTGTAGCAGGCTGACCGGCGTCTGGTAGTCTTTGGTAGTTAATGTGGTTAATCTGTGCTGGAATGTGACACGTTAGCGAGCCAGCAAACCACGTTGATCGAGCTTGGTAGCTAGCTAACCTAGCTGATTAACGCCTGTTTTTCAGTCTACGTTTTTATTATTTTTTTAAAACGAGGAATTAACTGTAATGAAGCAGTACACAACCTGTCTAACCTAGCTACACACTCATACAGGATAACTGTAATTGTATATTTGAGCTAGAATGCTCTGATTTTAAGAGTCCTTATTTAAAGTGTACAACCAGTAACTAGCTAACAAAACCAAAATCAGGAGAGATTGGTTTCACTGTGGCCTGTCAGCCTGTAACTGTGCTAGCGTTAGCTAAGTTCTGCCCGCTAGCTAGTCAAGCTAACGTTAATTATGTAATGTTCGTTAACACCAGTGACGTAAAGTTGTTACATTTGGTACGTGATATAGTGACAGACAATTTCTTGCAGTGCTCTTGGTCTGGTTGTTAGTAGAGCAAAACCCACGAACTGCTCAATCGCGGAGTTGTTACTCTGTTAGCTAGCTAGCCGGGTTTGCGCATCCGTCTACTGTTGGTGAGCGTAACGCACAGTTTGTATGAAGTTACACTTGCTAACTAACTTGCAGCCTAAAGAAACACTAGAGAAAGGTGTCTAGCTTTTAAACATGTTTAACATTATATGTGTAACATCAGTGATTCGTGATTAACTAATGATGGTAGAATCTACATGGACAGTTTTTGATCTATTAAACGTAGCCCGATTGTTTAGAAGTGCACCATAACTATTGATTTGTGGACCGTTGTGTTGACTTATCTGTGGATGTTTCTCAACATGATCGTCCTACTTATGGTTTGCAGTTCGCAGTGAAGTGGGAAAACAATGTAGGGAGGGGGAGCAGGGGTTTGGTGGGTGTTCACTTAGCAGGAATAGCATACACGTCATTACCTCTCTGGTCTGTGCTATACAGCCTGCTCTGAAATGCAGCTTACCTGGCTTCAACTCTGCTTCTTTGAGTTTAAGCACTGCAGAGGGCACAGCCTGTTCTACTTCAGCCCCTTTTTGTTCTAATTTTCCACAACTCGTCTTGTTTCTAGGAGTCTTATCCTTCAACTCCACCTATATGGTTTGTAGAATCAGATGATCCAAGTCTGACTGAAGTTTTAGAGCGGCTGGAGGATGTCCGCAAAGGCAGTACACTGGTAAGTAAGCATTTGAGACATATTTCCTTCTCCTTTCAGGGTTGTCATATGTCCGCCCACGCTGTGATCTCATGGGCTCATCTTTCTTGATCTGCTCTTAATTGTGTCTGTGATAGTTGTAAGCTGACAGTAGAAACATTAAGTATTTGAAGGATTAGTAGTAGAAACGGCATATTTGTTTTTCTCCCTCAGCTCCTCCAGCAGCTAAAAAGGTTAATCTGCGATCTGTGTCGACTCTATAACTTGCCCCAGCACCCTGATGTGGAGATGCTGGACCAGCCTCTTCCTGCTGGACCCATCACTCACGACAGAAAGGTTGGCCAGATAAACCTAGGCACTAATTTACTCTTTTTTTTTTTTTTTTTTCTTTTCTTTAACTATGTGTTAGGATCTGCAAAGCCACACTTTTTATTGCATTCTCTTTTTTGCTGTTGTTCCTAGCATGTAACGACAGATGAAGTAACATCTGAAGAAGAGGAAGAAGAAGAAATGGCAGAGGTTTTTGGTTTTTTTTTTTTTTTAATTAAGTATTTTACATTTCTGACCAAACCACTTGTCCTTTTGTATTTGGTTTTGTGAATAATGTTCATTACTGTATTTGTAGAACTTTTCTTGGTCTCTGTGTTAGCAGGACATTGAAGATCTAGACCACTATGAGATGAAAGAGGAGGAACCTGTAGATGGAAAGAAGTCAGAGGATGATGGGATAGAGAAGGAAAACCTTGCCATCTTAGAGAAAATTCGCAAGAACCAGAGGCAGGACCACTTGAATGTAAGTGTGAGTTTGGTAAGGTAATTTTTGTATTACTATGGGATCTTTTTTGTTTGTTTGTCCCTTGCCCTCTAAACCAAACATGTATGTATGTGGTTATTTATTTGAGTGTACTTATAGCATACATTTGATTCTGGTTCAGTATGAACCCACACAAATACCTATGCTAATGCAGAACCACTTTAGTCAGCAGAAATATTTATAAAAAAAATAATGTTAAGCAGTTGTACAGGACATACATATTTATGATGGTGCTTGATTTTGATGTAGAAGGTATACTGCTGCATGAAATGTGTATCAGTTGGGTCACTGAATTGTTCTGCTGAAATCAAAATGTTTGTTTTTGAAGTATTTTTCTCAAAGGTCTGTGTTTCTTGTTCTTTAGGGTGCAGTCTCAGGCTCTGTTCAAGCCTCAGACCGTCTCATGAAGGAACTCAGGGAGATCTATAGGTCACAGAGTTATAAGACAGGTCAGTGTGCATGTACTTTTGATGTCTGTGTGAATTATTTGAAGTCCAGTCTTATCTGCAACGGGCTGTTGTGGCTGCAAGTTTTCATTCCAAAGATGCAGGAGACCAACTGTTTAAAGAAGTAGAAAGTGTGCTCCTGCATGTGTGGAATGAAAGTGTGCAGTCACTCTGGCCCCACACAGATAACATTGTACACTACTACACACTGCTGCTCTATGGCTATGCAACATAACTATCAAATTGGGTGTGGTTTCCTTTTCTGGCCATGTGTTTTGATATTGCTCAAGGAAAACACTAGTAGTCTCATTATCAAATGGTCTTGGAAGTCTTGGTAAATTATGTTGTGATAAAAAACAAAAACTGTTGTGCCTCCACAGAAGATATGAGGGAATTGTTGGCAGAGCATATGATATGATTTTTGTCTGCTTTTTTGTGTTCACATATGTTTTATAAGAGGCTCCTAATGTGTTAAATGTTTGGGTGGGAGGTTGATTTTTAGATTTTTGAATATTTACAGTTTACTTTGTGCAGAATGGAAACTGATGAAGCACTTCATGGATCTAGTTTCTAGCTCACTCACTTCATTTTCTAGCACTTGCATAGTTTTTAGTGCTTCACAAGAATACTTTGCCTCAGTGACACTGTTTTTGTTTTACTTCTTTATAGGTATCTATTCAGTGGAGCTAGTAAATGACAGTCTATATGAGTGGCATGTGAAGTTGAGGACGTAAGTGCAGTCTTTCTTTGTTCACTTAGTGGTCTGATTTGACAGCTCTTGACAGCTTAAATGCTAAAGGGTTCACTGTTAAAAAATAAAATAATGAATTTTATGTATCTGGTTGTGTTACAGGGTAGATCCAGATAGTCCACTGCATAGTGACTTACAGGTCTTGAAGGAGAAAGAAGGGGTGGACTACATTCTCCTCAATTTCTCATATAAAGTGAGTTGGGTTTTTTTTTTTTTTTTTTTACCTTTCTTCCCTCATCTAAATCATTTTGTCTTTGAAGTTTTCACTTGTGTAAAACAGCTAAGGAATTTGCATCTTCTTTTTTTCCTTGCAGGATAACTTTCCTTTTGATCCTCCCTTTGTACGGGTAGTGTCTCCTGTTCTTTCTGGAGGGTCAGTACATGGATTTGTTTTCTTGCTAATGTGTTTGGAGTATGAATAATTCCTAATTTTGTTGCTCTTATTATTTTGGTCACTTTGCTTTTTTTAATCACTTTTGCCAAAGAACCTTCAAAACATCTTTTCAGGAGAGAAGAAAAAGTGCAAACATTTCACTGTTCTGCTCTAATAATCATAAATCATATATAGCACCTAGAACTGTCTGTCTAAAGTGTATAAAGGGAGCTGATAATGTTCAGTTCATAAAGGGGGGGGGGGGGAATCAGTGATGCCGAAAATGGCAATGCTATGCAACATGGATTTTTTTTTTTAACTGCAGGAATGTGTTTGGTTAAAATGTCCTCTAAGTGGTTTTCAAGTGGCAGATTTTAGGTAACATATTTCGTGGATCACCTTTTTCTCTTTAGTCTTAACTGTGTATGTTTCATCTAGATATGTTCTTGGAGGAGGAGCCCTGTGTATGGAGCTACTAACAAAACAGGTTCGAATTTTACTGCCATTTTGTCTTCAGATCACATCTTCAATTATATAATATACATATAAAAGTCACTAGCCCTTTAGAATAAGACCACCTTTGTAGAGAGTTTGAATTGCTTGAGAGTGCTTTATTAATGGTTATTGCTAAACAGCTCCATGTAAATCAAAAGGGCGGTGGTGATCTGTTTTTTGGCTAATGGTAAACCCACAATCATTTATCCTCTTAAACCTCAGATCACACTAGTTATCTTATTGTCTTCTACATCAGCATTATGGTGGTCAGCTTATTCAGATAATCATATTCATCAGATATAATAGGACATTTGCTCTTTTTTGCTTTTTTTTTATCATGAACTGTTCATTTAATGTAATGTTTTAATAATAATAATAATAATAATAATACCACCCCAATTCCAATGAAGTTGGGACGTTGTGTAAAACATAAATAAAAACAATATGATGATTTGCAAATCCTTTTCAATCTATATTCAATTGAATCCACTACAAAGACAAGATTTTTAATGTTCAAACAGATAAACTTTATTGTTTTTTGCAAATATTCACTCATTTTGAATTTGATGCCTGCAACACGTTACAAAGAAGTTGGGACAGGGGCAACAAAAGACTGGGAAAGTTGAGGAACGCTCAAAAAACACCTGTTTGGAACATTCCACAGCTGAACAGGTTCATTGGAAACAGGTGAGTGTCATGATTGGGTATAAAGGGAGCATCCCTGAAAGGCTCAGCCGTTCACAAGCAAGGATGGGGCGAGGTTCACCACTTTGTGAACAACATTGTTGAGAGAGTGAGAAATCACTGCAAGTAAGCGGCAAGGCAGAAAACCAACATTGAATGCCCGTGACCTTCCATCCCTCAGGTGGCACTGCATTATTCCCGATATTATTCTGTAACAGATTTTACCACATGAGCTCAGGAACACTTCAGAAAACCATTGTCAGTGAACACAGTTCGTCGCTCCATCTACAAGTGCAAGTTAAACCTCTGCCATGCAAAGCGAAAGCCATATATCAACAACACCCAGAAACGCTGCCGGCTTCTCTGGGCCCGAGCTCATCTGAGATGGACTGACGCAAAGTGGAAAAGTGTCCTGTGGTCTGACGAGTCCACATTTCAAATTGTTTTTGGAATTCATGGACGTCGTGTCCTCCAGGCCAAAGAGGAAAAGGACTGTCCGGATTGTTAGCAGCGCAAAGTTCAAAAGCCTGGTATGGGGGTGTGTTAGTGCCCATGGCATGGGTAACTTGCACATCTGTGAAGGCACCATTAATGCTGAAAGGTACATGCAGGTTTTGGAGCAATATATGCTGCCATCCAAGCAACGTCTTTTTCAGAGACATCCCTGCTTATTTCAGTAAGAAAATGCCAAGCCACATTCTGCACGTGTTATAAAAGCGTGGCTTCATAGTAAAACAGTGCAGGTACTAGACTGGCCTGCCTGCAGTCCAGACCTGTCTCCCATTGAAAATGTGTGGCGTATTATGTAGCGCAAAATACAACGGAGACCCTGAACTGCAGAGCAACTGAAGTTGTACATCAAGCAAGATTGGAAAAGGAATTCCACCTACAAAGCTTCAACAATTAGTGTCCTCAGTTCCCAAATGCTTATTGGGTGTTGTTAAAAGGAAAGGTGATGTAACACAGTGGTAAACATGCCCCTGTCCCAACTTCTTTGGAACGTGTTGCAGGCATCAAATTCAAAATGAGTGGATATTTGCAAAAAAATAATAAAGTTTATCCGTTTGAACATTAAATATCTTGTCTTTGTAGTGTATTCAATTGAATATAGGTTGAAGAGGATTTGCAAATCATTGTATTCTGTTTTTATTTGTTTTACACAACTTCACTGGAATTGGGGTTGTAATAATAATAATAGCCATATATATAAGCTACTTTATAGCCATTAAGCCTCTGTAAGGGTAGACTTATTGTAAAGTACAACCTGTAAATCTTAAACACACCATCTTTGATGCACCCTCAGGGCTGGAGCAGTGCCTATTCCATAGAGTCTGTCATCATGCAGATCAATGCCACTCTAGTTAAAGGGAAAGCTAGAGTACAGTTTGGAGCTAATAAGGTTTGTGCAAGTGTTTGTCCTTTCTTGAACCCTTAAATATAACATGATTTCCTGCTTTAACACTTTTTTTTTTTCTTTTATGATAGAACCAGTATAATCTTGCTAGAGCACAACAGTCATACAAGTCTTTGGTCCAGATCCATGAAAAGAATGGTAAAGAACATGTCACACTGTCATAAAGAACTCTTTCATCTATTTGTTTTGGATATGGGTTCACACTCTCCTCATCCCATTTTTAATAGCTGATTTTGTATCCCTGATTTTTGCCCTACAGGCTGGTACACACCCCCCAAAGAAGATGGTTAAGAAGGCGGCCATTTTTCCTGCACACTGGGAATCTGGGATTTCTGATAAACCATTTTGCTTTTTTATTTTTGTAATATTATTCCCCTCAAATCCTTCTCTTCACCTGAAGTGTGAGGTCCCACTGGTCTCTGTGGAAGTGTGTGTGTGTGTGTGTGTGTGTGTGTGTGCGTGCGTGCAGTTGACCTCTGTCTGTTTCTGTCTTTCCCTATTTCTTGCTGTCTCTCTTGTAATCACCCTCTCCTGCTCTCATTTCTTTTCTCCAGTTCACTGCAGGGAAAAAGAGGGATGTATGAGAGACACAGAGCCGTGGTACTAATGAGGGTCTTGAACAGAGTGATTTTAGATGCCACCAGACGCTCAGTCTGGTTTTACTGTCTGGAGCAACAGGTATGGCTCTGTCGGATTAATACCTGAATGGGCATAAAAAGAAGTTTCTGGATTTTTTTTAATCCCATTTTCTGCCTTTAATGGATGTTCTTACGACCATGACTTCAGACTTTTGGCAGAAGTTATTGAAATTCAAACAGGAATGGATGCAATAAGAGACAATATGAAGATGTGCCACTTCTCTTGTATCTGCTGGCACTGATCTCTTCTTTACCTTCTGCATTCTATGTTAACATGTACTGGTACATATAATGCTGATATTGTTAAAGAACCATTATTTGCCAGAGTTTTACGCTCATGCTTCTCAAACAGCCCTAATTCTAATGATTAAAGTGAAGATAAGGGAGAGTGTGTGGTGGTTGTGTCTAGATTCAGTTCACAAACAATAACTGTGGATGAATACCACTGGCTTTCCTGTCTTGCTTTGTAGCCTGTGGTTAATTTGGCCAGTAATGGTCAAATGCAGGCTTTGATTGGAACGGGCTAAAGAAGAGAATGTGTCATTGTTCTGTAGTTGGACAGAGGTCTGCTTGTATACTTGTAAATGGATTTGAGGTGCAAGTCATCTTTATTGTGCCGTTTATGTGAAGTAGGTTTTTATTTTCAGCCTTGGGTTGTGCCACAGTACCCAGTCAGTCCTAGAGTTTTCAGAAGAGGGTTTAAGACCTCTGCGTTTAATTGGATGTTTAGAACTTGTGCAAAATGGACATGGGGCTAGCACCGAAAACTATTTATTCAGGGGTTTTGAACCATGTACTCATGTTTCTGAAGGTGTCAAGCTATTATTATTCTTCCTTTACTCATTTTAATGGTGGACATTCATTTGTATTTCATTTAATATCCGCTGAAACAGATTCACCGATTTTCAGTTATCAGTAAATTAATGATTCCATATTAGTTTTTTTTTGGTTAAGTGAGAGAAAATCACATTCAGCATCCATGAGCTAGCGTAGACACTTAAGGTAAAATGAACCATGACGAGGAGGATTTTTTTTTTTTTTTTTTTTTTTTTACTGCTACTTTAACTTTTTTAATATATTCCAAGAAGCTTCCAAGAAGTCTATTAGACTGACATTGTTACAGTGGGTAAAACTCGTCGTGCTGTGTGCTGCAACTGGGTGAATCAGTGTTTCTTTGCACACCATAATATCCTTGTATTTTCAGTGCTGACTGCAAACAAGCTAGTCTTTTTTGAGGGCATCTCACAATTTGAAGTGGTAACTCAGGACAGAAAACCATTGCATTGCCACATTTTATCCCCATGCATTACCCATCAGCCCACACTAATGAAGAAATATGGCGCTCTCTCTGTCAGTGCTGTGTTTGTTTTTAAATGAAGAGTTTAGCACTCTTCGGTACATTTTCAGGTCCTAGTACAGGTTTGTTTAAATTGGACTGAGATGACGTCAGCAATCAGGTCTTTAGTATGGACATTTGTTCTTCTGTCATCCCCATGAAGTTCAACATGTCTGATGGCTTGGTGATATGTATGTAATACACAGTCTTAAGAAATTGCTCTGGGTGTAAGAAATCTTTCTTGACCGTTTGGCTCTTTTTGCACAGAATTTTAAGAGTGTGCCTCCTAGATCACTGCAAAGGGTGGGGAGTTTTGTCCAGACTCTGAGCCAATCATGATTACCGGAAAGCCATATCCTAACACTGGCTTGCAAGTCACCTAGGTGTAAGTTTCCATATAGAAATGTTAAGCATTGTGTGTTGGATTGCTTTCAAGCGTATGTTGGTTGTGTGCGCTGTAAAGAGGATCTTGTCATTCCTTTCCAGCACTTATCTGACTCATGTTCTCTGAGAGCAGCACAGCTGAGTACTGTTATCTCTGCACATTGATGCTGCTCTATTTTCAGACCTTCTTCCTTTGTTTTTTTTAGTTCATCTGGGAATTCAACACACCTGCACCTCTTAAAGCTAATAAAGCTGGTTTGTTGTCCAACTGGACTGCTGTTGGTAACATATTCTCCATTGTGCTACCATGTATGATTGGACAGCAATGGCTTTTTTTTTTCTTCTTTTTTTCCATTGGAAGACCGACCTCAGATTGACCGATCACGGTGTTCTTTTCTGGTGCCATCTCATGGTGGACTAGTTATCATACGTACTCTAGGCATGCTTTCAGGTTGTTTTCCCATTGCAAGAGAATTTTGACCATGTACAGTAAAATTTGTAAACTTGCATCAAGTTTATGAATAAATGAATTTTACGAGGACTTTTTGTGGTGTTTTGTTTCTTTTGAAGCTTTTAGAATGACCTCTAAAAGATACTTTAACCCATTGAAATTGTGTGTGTGAGGATGCTGGAAAGGTGTCAAGTATGTTTAAACGTTTATAAATGGTTACTAGTGCATCCTGCCTGTATCTCTTGTCTGCCACAAGAGGGCGTTCTACACCAGGCGCTGCTGTTGGGCAGTTTTCCCATTCTTCATTTCTGAGAAGTCTAAATACCACAGTACTCAAGTGGAAAAAAAACATGTCCCTGTATTTCTCATGGTACATATCTCACTGTACATATCTCATTGCATAGCTCATGATACAGGTCTCGCTGTACTGCACATGATGCATCTCTCACTAACACTACATATCTCACTATGTCTCATGGCCCATATTTCACTATACATAGCTCTCTGTATTGCACTACATATCTATCACACTGCATCGATCTCACCATCTCACTGTATATATCTCACACAACATATCTTAGCATCTCACACTGCACACACATCTCTCATGGTATATCTCATATAGTATGAGATACAATATATAATCTCATTGTATCTCCCTATCTCTGTTCATCAGGACATTAAGACTGTTGATTAGTATATTGAAATGAGGTTAAGAGATTTTTTTTTCAGAGGATAAAATCTGAAGCATAGAATCAACATTCACATATAAAATGTTGATTTTGGGAATTAATTTAAAAGAACTATGCGGATTACCTAATTAAACTAACACTGTAGAGTTGTGTTCCAAATGGTGCAGTGAGTCAAGAGAGGGATTAACTCTGCGTGGGATTGGCCTGTACTCTAGATTTAGTCTTGTTTTTGATGTTTGGGGAATAGCTATGAATTAGCCTGCCAATTAATCTCAGCAAAACAAAACAAGCTTTCATACTGTCCTTAGAAAGGCAGGAGCATAAGGGCCAATAGTTTTTTGCTGTTTGCCAAGTCAAAAAAATCTGTCTTTATTTGTCATCACTATCCATCCATCCATCCATTTTCTAAGCTGCTTCTCCGTCAGGGTCGGGGGGGTGCTGGAGCCTATCCCAGCAGTCATCGGGCGGAAGGCTGTCATCACTATGATGTTGGCTAACTTGTTACTGAATAATAATTTATGTAGTAAATAATAATAAAAAAAGCAATGGTCTGTGGTCCATATTGGATCTTTGTGGTTTAAAAGAATTCGGGGACATGTTATTGGACACAGAAAGCAATTGTTCTATGTGCTGTAGAACAACTTCAGGCTCAGACTTGATTTTCCTGTGTTCAAATAGTGTGTTACACAATACCCCTGCGAGCAGCATTTCCTTTCATAACCTCACGTGACTGAAAGTGGGTGGGAGAGCTGAGGAGTAATTCTATCTCACTGTTTTTGAAAGTCTGACTTCGACAATACTGGAGGCCAGGTAGGTCGGTCCTATTGCTGCTACCAGTAGCATATCTATGATCAATGTTTACTTGTTTGAAAGGATGCATGTTCTGTATTTCTAATGACTGCCTAATCAGATATTGATAAAAGCAGTTGACTGTATTTGTAATGAAAAGGTAAACATGCTCTTTTATAGGTCATGAGCACCTGAATATTTGTAAAGCTCTTAACGCATGTTCATGTCAGAATATGGCAACAGGTACTTTAGAGATTGACCTTTGGACATTCTAATAAGTAGGGCTATGTTGTAAACCCAGTTGAAAGAACCCCCCCGATCTCATTCTGCTCATACATTTAGAAGGATTCTTCACCTAAATGCACTGATTTACACAGCTGTTTGCATCTGGTCCACGGAAGACTCTCTCTCCTGACGCTTGAGGCTGAACTCCTGGTTGGCCAGTGGAATTTGCTAAAGTTAGGTAAGTATAAATACTTTGTATGCTAAACTTTGTCTCGTCTGAAAGTTACAAAAACTCTTCCATGGTTTCAACACAATAATCCAGTTTCTAATCCAGGTTTCTAGAAACTCTATCTTTAGGGTCTCAGCACATTTTATTACTCGATTTTGACAGGCCACAGGCTTAACTTCACCAACCCCATTTTGAACTTTACTAGGAGTTATTTGTTGGACACCCTTAAACTCTGAAGGATATACCAAATTATTTTGTTACAGCAACTAATTAAACAATGTTTCGCTAAATAAAACAGGAAAATGTTAAGTGTCCAGAGAATGGTATGGAAATGGACATCAATGCAAGATCCAACAAATAAATACGAAGAAATATATCATTGGATATTTTTAATTCTTAAGTTTATGAAACACTTGCCTGACTCATTGTGCCTGACGTTTTTGGTATTCCTACCATATTATATAATCCCAAAATCTTTTCCAGATGTACTTTTTGCACTACTTTGACATAAAATCTCATACATGCACATGTACCAGCACGTCACATAAATCTTTTGAGGATTACCTGAGTAGATGGGAGGTAAGATGTTTTTCTTGCACATTCACAAAATATTCCTTAGTGCTTTGGCAGGATGTTTTCTAAAAGCATTCATTAATTACTTTTTTGCAAAAAAAGTGCACTGTGCCAAAATGATTTTTGTATCGAACAGACTTACTGTTAAAAATGATAGTGTTAATCATGGAGGATCCATGTGACACGATGGCGCCATTGTGCGGCGACGTCTCAGGTGTGCTCTTACCTGTGTTTTTATGATTGTTTGATTGTTATCATTATTTACTCACGCGCACACCGTTTATGTTTATGAAAAGGACACATTACTGCACATTCGATCTTTTGTTAAGCCTGACCCCAAGTTTAACCTTGGAGCGGAGTTTAATCACATTCGTCGTCCTCTGCGCTGAGGGGACTGCAGGCTGCCGGCGGCGGCGCAGAAGGAAGCGTGGCAGGAGAGCTTAGTGTTCTCGTGCGTCTTATGCCTAGTTCAAACAACACGATGTTAGCCTGGTTTTTCAGTCGCCGACAGAAACGTGTGGTCGCAGGCAAATCGGCGATCACTTGGCGCGCGCTCAGTCGTGTCGTGTGAACGGCTGAAAGACGCTCGCCGAGTAGTCGCCGACTAATCGCAGACGCCTGGCAAATATCTAGCATGTTTAATATCCAGCACAGTGGGCGACTGTGCGTCAACAGCAGCGTCTAGCTACAGCCAATGGGAACGCGTAGAGAGAAGCGCGTCACCGTTGAAGATCTCTCTGCGCGCCAGTCGAGGAGTACACAAACAGAATAACGGCTCTACTTGGACACAAGAAATGGAGGAACAGTTGATGGAGCTTTAGCAAGAGCACCAGTGCATTTTTGACGTGTCCAGTGACCTGTACCACAACACGTGGTATTCTATGTGTGTATTGCTAGTTCTCACGAGAGTTTAGTTTTCGTGTGTTCTCGTGTTTTTGGACAGCAGCCAGATGAGTCGGCGATTCCCCAGGGTGAGTCTCCGATCAGTCATGTAGTGTGAAAGCCACAACCAGTCATGTAGTGTGAACGGCACAAAAACCTGACGACTGAAAAAGTCTTGTAGTGTGAACCAGGCCTTAGCTGGCGGAGCTCCAGGTTGCTGGACAGGCTCGTACGGATGTACACGATCCAGACTTTAAATCAGCGAAACTCGCAGTTAAACGCAGGGATGTAAACCCTGCGAATCTTCGCGTCATTTCACGTTCATCAAAAAGGAAGACAGACTCTGTAAACTGGCCTTACTAAATATAAGGTCTTTATCTAATAAAACATTGTTATAAATGACGTTATATCTTCTCAAAAACTAGACTTTTTATTCCTTACAGAAACCTGGCTCAAAGCAGGAGAACATCACCAGCTTGTTGAACTGTGTCCGCTGGATTATCAGTATTTAAACTCCTAGAACCTGGGAGAATAGTATAAAATGTTATCAGCTCAGTTTTGGACAATTTTCGAGTTTTGAAATTCTGGTATTTAAAATGATGTATGCAGACCTGGTATTGTGTATTGTTGTTTACCGCCCTCCTAAACCAAACAGTGCATTTTTAAGTCAGTTAGCTGACTTATTGTCAGAGGTTGTTCTTAATTTTGATCGAGTTTTAATTGTTGGTGATTTTAATGTACATGTAGACAATGATGCAAATGTGCTTGCTTCTCATTTATTAAGCATCACAGAATCTTTTAATTTTTGCCAGCGTGTTGTTGGCCCTACCCATGTTAAAGGGCATACGTTAGATTTGGTTTTTACTTTGGGTCTGACTGTCCACTCTGTTCGTGTGGAAGACTCAATAGTGTCAGATCACAGCAGTATTCTGTTTGATGCCGAGCTCCTGGCTCCAGTCACTAAATCTAAACGTACTATTTGCTCATGTTTTCTAAAGAATGATTCTGTGCATACTTTTACCAGTCATTTTTCTAAGGTATATAACTCTATGACTCCATGTGATCAGGTGAATGACTTGGACAGTAGTTTTAATGATGTATGCACTACTGTGTTAGATGAGATTGCACCTATTAGAACCAGAGTTAAATCTATGGTAAATCCTTCCCCATGGTTAAATGAGGAAATCATAGCTCTGAAGAAAAAACGTAGACAAGCTGAGTGTAGATGGAAACAATCGAAATTACAAGTTCATTATCTTTATTTAAAAGACCTTCTAACTGTTTTCATTATACGTGTTAGAGATGCGAGAAGAGCTTATTTTAAAAACTTGGTTGCTGCTAATAAGCATAATTTTTGTTCTCCACCATTGACCAGTTGATAAATGGGGCCTCTTTTACTAGTTCAGCTTCCAACATTGATTGTGGAAAGTTTCTACATTTTTTTATAGATAAGTTTAGTGACTTAAGAGCTAGCATTGTTTTGCCACCCAGTAGTTCATTGGTTTCTCTTCCTCCTTGTAACATGGTTCTTTTTGATCAATTTGAACCAGTTTCTTTGGAGGATTTAGTATCTGTTGTGCAAGGCTTGCGTCCTTCCTCTTCCCTGTTCGATGTTATGCCATCTAGTTTTTGAAAAAGGTCTTGTTGTCTGTTGCTCATTGCTTATTACCTATTACAAAAGCATCTCTTACTTCAGGTTGTTTTCCTGACCTTTTTAAACAAGCTTGTGTTGTACCACTTCTTAAGAAATCAAATCTTGATTAATCAAATTGTAATAATTTTAGGCCTATCTCTAAATTACCTTTTATTTCCAAGATTTTGGAAAAGACAGCCTCAGTTCAACTTATGCAGTTTTTTAAAGACAACGCCATTCTGGAAAATGTTCAATCTGGCTTTCGCCCAAAGCATAGCACTGAAACAGCTCTTCTGAGAGTCTTAAATGATCTTTTAATGCATGCTGATGCTGGTGAGGTATCACTTTTAATTCTTTTGGATATAAGCGCAACTTTTGATACCATTGATCATGGTATTTTATTGGAAAGGTTGAGTCAATGGGCTGGAATTTCTGGGACAGCACTAAAATGGTTTTATTCTTATTTATGAAACAGGTAATTTTTTGTGTCTGTGGGTGACAGGATGTCTGCCCCTGCATCTCTCAGCAGTGGGGTGCCTCAAGGGTCTATCTTGGGGTCCACTTTTATTCTCTTTATATATGCTCCCTTTAGGTGATCTTATTCAAAGATTTAATGTTTCTTTTCATTTTTATGCTGATGATGCACAGATATATCTATCAGTCAAACGAAATGACACTGGTAGACTGGCTAATCTTACCAATTGTCTGACAGCCATTAAAACCTGGATGTCTCAATTTTCTTAAACTAAATGATGAAAAGACAGAGGTTTTAATTGTGGGCTCTGAGGAAATGTCCAAAAAGGTGCAGTTAGCTATTAATTGTGTTGGTTTAAAGGCAAAGCCCTTTGGGAGAAATCTCGGTGTGACTTTTGACTCCCACCTCAGTTTCTCTTTACACATCAAGAAGCTTCTTCAATCCTCTTTTTTTCAACTTAGAAATATTAATAAAATTAGAAAATTTCGTGCCCTTTTCTGACATTGAAAAATTATTCATGCTTTTGTCTCCACCCGTTTGGACTACTGCAATGCCTTATTTACTTGTCTGAGTCAGAGAGAGGTGGCTCGTCTACAGCTTGTACAAAATGCAGCTACTCGTCTTCTCACTAGGACAAAGCGCAGGGAACATAGTACACCAGTATTGGCTTCTCTACACTGGCTGCCTGTAAGCTATAGAATTGATTTAAAATTTTTAATGCTTACTTATCAGGCTGTTCATAACGAGGCTCCAGCATACATTACTGAGCTCTTACGTCCTCTTCATAGTGCAAGAACTTTAAGGTCTTCAAATCAGGGGTTACTAACTTGCAGTTTATGCTCCAAAATTGTGGAATAATCTTCCTACTGATGTCAGACTCTCTGAATCAAATGAGGTTTATAAAAAAACGTTTAAAGACTTATTTTTATTCTCTTGCTTTTAACAGCTTTTGATCAATGTGCTTTATAAGTCGGTGCGCATTTGAGTATTTAAACTGTGTGTTTTACTTATTTGAGTATATAATCATATTGATTTTAATTGTTTTGTATTTTATTTGTAAGTACTTTGTAAAGCACTTTGTGAGTCACTCTGGAAAAGTGCTATATAAATAAGGTTTTACTTAGTACTTACTTGCTTTTTACGTAATTGTTGAATGGCCTTATTTGCAGTTGAATGCAAAAGTTTGGATGCCCTGGTCAAATGACGTTTAAATAAATGTAAATAACTTAAGTGTATATAAATTAACACATCTTCTACAGAGAACACCCCGCTGCACATTTTAATACACAGTTATTATTCATTTGTTGAGTTTAACATATCAGAAAAAAACAAAACATACAATGTGGCCTTTGAAGAAGTAATGGCACATTTTATGTTTTATTTTTGCCTGGATTTGTTTCCCTGGCAGGGCGACCAGGGCCCTCTCTGTGTAGAGTTCTCCCTGTGTTTGCGTGGGTTTCCTCTGGGTGCTCCGGTTTCCTTCCACTGTCCAAAGACATGCAGTCAGGCCAGTTGGACATGCCAAATTGCCCCTGCCAAATTACCCATAGGTGTAAATGTGTGTGTGAATATATATGCCTCTGTGTCTGCCCTGCGAGTTTCCTGTCTTCTAGCCAATGACCACTGGCTTCAGCTCCCCTTGCGACCCAGAAGGATAAGTGGCTTAGATAATGAGTGTGTGTTTAATTTTTTCCAATATATTAAATGTAGCAAATAAATAGAAATTGTGCAGTAAAGTTTACAGAAAAATGCCATATTTAAGTGTGTTCTCTGTAGAGAATGTTATTTTCACTTAGAAAATCAACAAAAATATGTAATTTGACCAGGGGTGCCCAAATGTTTACATTTGACTGTAGGCTCCAGGTTCTGCAGTTAACCTACTTGACTATTTAGTCAAATCATAACAGTTCATGGCTGCATGTTAGAGAAAATCCACCATGTTTCTGGGAAGAAAGATCATAATTTCATAATGTCAAGAATTTCATTAAATTGTATAATGTAACCATAAAACAAAGTCATTTTCTCTTCACAGGGCTGCGAATGAAGATGTATCATGTATCTGTCACATTATGGGCAGTCTTATTTGCAATGTCAGGCGTACATGGGGGAAAGGTATTAGTGTTTCCTCTGGATGGAAGCCACTGGGTAAATATGAAAGTCATCATTGAGAAACTCCACTCAAGAGGCCATGACCTGACTGTGATGCGAGCTTCTAACAGCTGGTATATTAAGGAGGAGTCTCCCTACTACACTTCAATCACTATTCCAAGTGAAGGCGGGTTTGATGAGAAATTCTTTGATTCATTGGTCGGACGGCTATTGGAGATCAGGAGAGAGGGGAGCTCTTTTTCTCGGTTTCTTCTTGAATTAGAAATCATCTACAAATTCAGTGACCTGCATAAAGATATGACAAAGATACTGACAAAAATATTTGAGGATGAAGCCATGATGAAATCAATCCAGGACGCCAAGTATGATGTAATCCTAGCAGATCCTGCTGTTGGAGGTGGTGCAATTTTAGCATACCACTTTAATATTCCTCTGATTTTCAATGTTCGATGGACGGTCCATGGAGAAGGCCACTTTGCAATAGCACCCTCTCCTCTCTCTTACGTACCTGTCCCTGGAGCAGAGCTAACAGATAAAATGACATTCTTTCAAAGGGTTCAGAATGTTTTGTTTTATGTTTTTACCCTCTTCCAGGCGGCAGTGATCGCAGATCCTCACTACAAAGCCTTCTGTCAGAAGTACTTTGGGCCTGAAGTTGATTACTTCTCCCTTTTTCAGGATGCAGACATCTGGCTCATGAGAAATGACTTCACTTTCGAGTTTCCACGACCCACAATGCCAAACGTGGTCTACATGGGTGGCTTCCAATGCAAATCCTCTAAACCACTTCCTGATAATCTAGAAAAATTTGTTCTAAGTTCAGGTGAGCATGGTGTCATTGTCATGTCTTTAGGGACAATCATAGGTCAACTTCCACAAGATATCACTGAAGAGATAGCGGCTGCCTTTGCCCAACTGCCTCAAAAAGTCATTTGGAGGTACACTGGACCTCAGCCTGCCACCCTTGGCAACAACACGTTGCTTGTGGACTGGATGCCACAGAATGACCTCCTTGGTCATCCCAAGACTAAGGTGTTTGTAGCACATGGAGGAACCAATGGTGTTCAGGAGGCTATTTACCATGGAGTGCCCCTTCTAGGTCTACCTTTGCTCTTTGATCAGCCTGATAATCTCTCTAGGATGCGGAAAAGGGGAGCTGCAAAGCTTGTGGACGCTGCCACTTTGGACAAAACTGTGTTTTTGGACGCCCTGAAGGAGGTGCTGTATAATCCATCTTACAGAGAGAACATGCAGAGACTGTCTAGGTTGCATCGAGACCAGCCCATGAAACCTCTGGATCGAGCAGTCTTCTGGATTGAGTATGTTATGAGGCATGGAGGTGCCCCTCATTTGCGCACACAGTCTTTCAGAATGTCCTGGATGGCCTACCACTCTTTGGATGTTATGCTCACACTGCTGGGAGCCGTGTTCATTATTTCTTTGCTAACTTTTTTCTTGTTGAGGTTTCTCTGCTGTAGATTAAGTTTTCAGAAGAAAATCAAACGTGACTAATAATTGATTGTCTGCTTTTCTTTTTTATATGGGATCTTTTATTTTTAATGATCCTGTGTACACATTATTCAGTTATATTAGTCAGTATTTCCAAAATATACAGTTTTCTTTCCCATTTTCTTAGGTGTGAAATCATTAGTCCTTATTAGCCTACACTGAAAAAAAGATATCTAGGCAAGTGAAATGATCTTAATTCTATGTGGATATCTTTAATATTCTTAATGTTGAGATTGCTGTAAACTTATTGCAAAATTATTTCTAATAATTTCTAATTTCTAATTTCTTAATTCTAGACATTTCTTTGTGTTTATAGAGTAACACCACCTCACTATATTGGTAGATAACTTTGCTTGTTTTTAGAAATGTGCTTAAAACAAGCAAAATTATCTGCCAATATAGTGAGTTAAATTTACTCAAAATGACTTTAAATGATTACTCAACTTATTTCTAGATGTTTTTTAATCTTATTATATTCATACAACCACCTCAAAATGTGAAATAACAGATATTGACACTTATTTCCTTTGTTAAGATACCATTTTGCAAACTACACATGTGCACCTCATGTCCAAAAGTATCCAGACACACCTTCTATTTAGTGAATAAAGCTACTTTAAGTGCTTTGCACTAATTGCTAAAACCTTTGGGATGAGTTAGTGTGGCATTTGTGATCCTGAACAAATCAGCCAACATCAGTAACTGACCTCATTAAAACTCTTGTGCCTGAAAGTTTTTGTGTATAAAAATGTAACATGTCAAAATGAAATAAGCACAAAGCAAGAACACCAATCAGGGCACAGCGGTCACTTTGTTATGAGCTTGTTTTGACCTGTTGGTCATACCAACCCAGTGCAAGTACACGGTTCAACATCACTGCAGCAGCGTAAAAATTTGGGAGCACATACATCTACCTCAATGATGGAACTAACCTAACTTTGTGTAAATAGAGCACAATATAGAAATATGTACACATATGCAGTCGTGACTGACAGGTTTCTTTTTTTCTGAATTCATACAAACACTTTCATTTTATAGTAAATTAGTTTCGGTTAGTTGTTTATGTTTATGAACAGAGACCTACAGATCAATATAGTAAAGGAAAACTTATTTGTGAACCTGAGTTTAATTAACTAATTTACAAAGTAATCTTAAACTGAAACTTGATTGTAAACTGAAAATGATTTTGTTTGTAAAACATGATTTCAGAGCCACCCTGATAGAAACTGTTTACCTTCAGTGTTCTGTGCTTATGATCATTTTAATTGGTCAGTGTTGCTAATTAATGACATTCTAATGACAAGTCTGGTTTACTAAGAGAGACGGTGGAGGATTTTCACGTAAAATGAGTTCATGAAGTGAGTCTTGTTACAAAAATGATAACAGGACATCAGAGCCATAATTAATCTTTTAGTACTTTTACTTTCGATACTTAAGTACATTTCAAGGTAAATACTTTTGTACTTTTACTCGGTCTAGAGTAAGGACTTCTACTTTTATTGGAGTAATATTTTACCTTGGGTATCTCTAACTCAAGTACATGATTTGTGTACTTCGTCCACCTCTGCTATTAACACCCTTGATTTCAGAAGAAATGCAGGAGGTGCATTTTGTCTACACACCTTTGGGCATACAGTGTATTAGTATGTATAATGACTATATCTTGGCTAAAACTGTGTCAATCACATACATAGTGATTAGTTTGTTTGTCCTATATATTCTTCAAAGTGGGGTATGATTATTATTCATAAAGACATGCAAGTATTTTTATTAGGCAGGGATCGAGCTTCAGTGAAGGCACTGAGACATTGCTCAAGAAAATACAGTCAAAGGCTGAATGTTTTTGTGGCATGGTACAGATTTCTTATGTCCAAAGAATCAGTAGTCAGACCATTTTGAGACGTGTTTGTTGCTTATTCCTCTTTGTAGTTCAGAAAAATGATGTTTACCCTTAACTTCATTAAAGAGCTTATAACTATTGCTCATTCAAGCCAGGAAGATAGGTCATCTCACCAAAGGTGATGTCCTTGGTACAATTTTCTTATCTGAACAAACGTTCAGCTCTGAACCTGCTGTGCTGGATAATATAAAAGACAATAGGAATTGCAAACCTTGATTCTCTTTGAATCATAATTCAAGAGTGGGCTACCTCAGCTTTAACAGTCTTCACTGCATCATTTATTTAAAATGTATTGATAACAGGATAAAGTGGTGACTGTGGTGTATGCAATTACATATTGAGATGTCTCTTTCCCATTTTTGCTGAAGTTGGAGTGGGGAATTAAATGTTGTTTACTGTAATAAATAAATAGTCATTGAAAAGCACAAATGTCTGAACCATGCTTTACATCCAGCCAACAACACACAGCAAGACACAGCCTTAGAAGTGAATGATACTTGGATAATTTTCGCACTCATAAGACTGTAAAGTTATAAATTGTGTAAATACACTGGTAGAAATAAAGGTATTGTGCAGGTACATTTCTCATTCATTAAGGTAGAGACAATGTAAATATACGGTCAAAGTTACAACAGTGGGGTTAAGGTCCAAATGTGGACCTTAAATAATTTTACCAAAATTTTACCAAAGTATGTATATGTTTTCACAACCTAATGTTGTAAAACAGAACAATAAAATAAAAAGCCTAAAGATGAGACAGGGTGTGTGGAGTCAATATAACTCATGTCAAATGTCATTTCAATGGATTATGGTACAATTATTTTCCCTGACTAAAGGTATTGAGATGTACCCTTGAGGGTCCCACCCCAGTGACAGTTTCATACCTTTTTTATGAGAGTGTACAGGAATTGTAATGTGCCACTATGTTTTTCTTAGAGGTAACAGTGGGTAGAACTGATCAATATATGATGCATATTGAATTTCTTTCCCAATACTTGAATGAACTCATTCATGCCAATGTTTTAAAGGATACCGTGTTCAGGATTTTGTGTTGCACAGATAAGTACCCCACCTTTCACCTACAAGTTTGATGAGGCCTATGGTACACCTAATCCCTCTTTTCAGAATTCATGAAACCATCACTGTCCCACACCAAATAAACCTGCCTAATTTGTACATGGCTTGTGTGTATGGGCCTAAAATCTCTCTTCCTCTTTCAGTAATTATTATCTGAAGTACACTGAGATCATCCTTCGGCTCACTGTACTTTCATTCATCCTGTTATCTTCATACTTCACCTGATGTGCACAAGTTGCACTGATTGACTGATATTGAAGCTTGCGTGATACAAACCGCATATAAAGTTAGGTTTTATAGACTGTCGTTGATCTTTATGAACATGATTATGACCCATTATAAACTGCTAGCACTATGCAGATTCTTAGTTGTCTTAGAAAAGTAAATATCTAGAGCTAACCAGCTGGCTAAATTACAATTCAATGCTAGAAATATGACTGTTACCTGGCTAGTTAGTTGCGAAGTCAGTTAATAATATGTTGATTACATGCATTTTGTATTTCAGCCCATAGTGAGTTTTGTTTCTTTTTTCTGTCTCTTTTTTATTACTCTGTATGTCTAACTCATGAACATGCAAATGCGTCACCCCTTTTAAGGACTGGTCATTATGTGACAACATACTGAAAAAAATCTGAAAGACACACAGAAGGATTTATACTCTGGGCTCCTTAAAGACTGCTTTTTTGTGCTGTTAGGAAATACAATCACTGATGGTTTGCTACACATATAGCAAGGTTTCAAATATCCCAATTTTAACGGGATATTACATATAGGTTTGTTAGCATTTCCTCCACATGAAGGCTGGCTCTAAATGTCCATTCAAATTACTGGCAGTCAGGATCCTCATTTGGGTGATCTCTACACACAATCTGTTATGAGGAAAGCAAAGTAAAAACTAAAAAGACCAGACCCATTTACTATAGGCATTATTACAGCCTAAAATGCCATTACCCAGAAAACTCTGGTAAGAAGAAAGGATCCACCAGAATTTCTATCCGGTTTACAGCGTGATTTCAAACCCTGAAATGGATCAGAATTAATTTAGGTTTTAGGATTGCACATTTTGTCCATCTGCTCACTGTTCAACAGGTGGCAGTATAAAGATGTAAGAAAGAAGTCCTTGAGCTGTCTTTGCTTGAATGCAGTCTGAAGGGCCAAAATAGTCCAATAGAGATGACGTATCAATTCATTTTCAATTGCAATTTTTTCCGATCTGCAAATACATAAAAGGGGTTAGGATTAGAACACAGCTCCTGAGAACATCTCTCTAACCCACAGAGCCACAAAAGAACATAACAGAAGTAGTTTTTGTACAAGCCACAAAAAGTAATTTTTACCCTCTCCAAACTGCTGTATTTGATCAGTGTCTTTTGAAATGCAAAAAAAAATTTAAAAATTCCCCATCATCCTTTGCACACAGCTGCAGTGCAAGGAATGATAGGAAGAGTTTGTGTGTTAGCACAGAGGTAGGCATTTTCTCAACATGCTTCCTCCAAATAATTACAAGATCACCACAATAAAAAAATATTTAAAAAAAACTAACTTTAGTCACCCTTACCAAGAATATTCCAACCTGTGTAGCATAGCATGAAGTTCCTGGAGTTCAGGTCCAGAAATGTTGGACTCGACTCCAATTATGATTCCAAGTGATGGGAATCTATGGAGTCGATTCCAAACAATCTCGACACCAAAAAAAAAAAAAACATACTGCTGAAAAAAAGACCAGAGAACAATTAAATTATACACAGTGGAGGAGCTTGTGGAGGAGATGGCATAGCATGCTACATCAAGGCATTCCTACAGTGACATTAGCACACATGCCAACTGGGAAAGGACAACCATCAAACTCGGCAGTCACTGGCAGCCAAAAGATGAGAGGGAAGAGGTGGCTCCCTGTCATGGTGAGGGCCCTGAGCCTAGTGCACGAGTTCTGGCTCGCCTATATAGGATGCATGCATACTCAGTTTGGACACCTTCACAGTGGCTAAGGCCATGCTGGACCTCAGGAAGGACAAGCAGGGCTTGGATACAGGAGAAGTGATGTTTGCACTGTTTGCAGTGGCTAGCAAAGACAGAGATTCAGGGTTCCCTGGCAGTGCAGCCTTCATTCCCCCTGGGGGGAAGCTGCCCCACCTGGAGCCGGTTGGTAAATCCCCTGATGGATCCCTTGTTAGATCAAGGGCTTTTCATGGGTGAAGTCACTAATATTTCAGGAGCTGATCCCCAAGGGCCATGGGCACTGCACCCAGGCAGCACCCTCACAGCACTGATGATGCAGTGGATGACAGAAAGCAGAACTATGACCTGTGGATCAAGAGCTGCGACTTTCAGCTGGCAGAGAGAGCCAGAGTGTTAACTTTGTGCCACTGCAAAAGCTGCCCTCCCAAGCAGAACTATAAATGTTTGGGACCCTACCTTGTGATGGAAAGGCTGGCAAACAAGGTGTATTGGGCATGCACCAGAACCTGGCACAATATGGTGCTGCATGGACTACCTGGAGCATCATGAGAAGTGCCCTAGTCCTTTGGGCCCCCCAGAAATGAGGTCCACCAGGACCCAAACAGTGCTCCCTAGATACACAAAGCTGAAACCCCTCAAAGCTCCCTAAAATTGTTAAAGCAGTGCTGCCTCCCATTGCACCTTTGGAATCCTCTCAATGCCCCTCAGTGTCTCAGGAGGACTGACACCATAATGACCACAACCCAGAGGCTGAGCACAGGGAGATGCCAGGTACCCTCCTGGGCCAGAAAGCCTCAAAGAGGAGGCAACGAACCCCTAGAAATTTCAACAACTTGGCCTGGTGGGCATGGTAAGCAGTGGGGTTGCAAATTTTGGACAAGGGAGGGGGGGGCAGTATAGGATGTAATGGATAGTTCTTTGCTTCCAGAGGAAATTTGCAACTCTTTAGTGAGTGAATTAACAGAGGATATGCACTGTGCACTTTAGCACGAAACTGCCCCATTCTGAGTTTGCACGGTCTACTACTTTGTAGCTGAGCTGTTGTTCCTAGATGTTTCCATTCCACAATAAAAGCACTTACTGTTGACAGGGCAGGACAGAAATTTCACAAACTGACGTGTAGTGCAGGTGGCATCCTAAGACAGCGCCATATTGTTATTGAGCTCATCAGTATGACCAATTCTACTGCTAGTGTTTGTCTATCAAGACTGCAAGGCTATGTGCTTAATTTTATCCACCTGTTACCCAGCTAGCAGACAGTTTTGGGCCGATTATGGCTTTTCTATGTGAGTGTTGGTTAATTACAGATATAGATGTTAGGTGTGCAGGCCAGACTAGGGCCAGATCCTGGACAGCTTCCTACTATTTTGCCTCGTGTCTACATTTGTGGGACAATTCTGGCCAGACTGGGACCAGATTTGTGCCATATCCTTTACTCCTTTTACAGTGTGTGGGCTGAAAACCCTGCACTCAGTAATTAGGAGAGGTGTCTCAATACCTTTGCATGTGCTGAGTGGAAAAAATCTCTGCAAGTTTACTCACAAGACTTCAACATTTAAAGAAATCAAAAGGAAAATAACCCACATTAAGCTACTTTGTCTTTGTTTAATAATTTGCTATTTTCCCCCCGTGAGTACACACGTACAAGTACATACACTCACACACACACACACACACACACACACACAAACAAGTGTATGTGTGCGTGTGAGAGAGAGAGAGATTTAATTTCCTTTTACCTGTTTAGTATGAGGGGTAGAAGGGTAAGTTTGGGCTTTTAAACATTACTAATGTATTTCCCTGGCACAGCTCGAGAGACGCGTCCAGTACAAGAAAAGTATCGCGGGATTTGGTGAAGATCACTTCCATCGCCTCCTCCACTGCCCCTATCGCTTCCACACTGGCTCTATCTGTGTGTGTGTGTGTGTGTGTGTGTGTGTGTGTACCGGTGGTCAGCTGATCCCGCTCAGCCCGCGCTGTCGCTTAGTTGCTGCTCGAGACCCGCTGCAGCACCAGCCAGGCGAGCCGTTTAGCACTTCAGTGCTTTAACTCAGAAGAGGAGAGGAACCCGCCCGGCTTCTGCCTTCTTCTTCAGAGAGAGACGGGGGAGAGAAAGTGAGAGGCGGTCCAGCGTTCCCTGCCGACAGAGAGAGAAAGAGAGAAGGGAAGAAAATGTCGAGTCCAGGAAATCCAGTGCTGCTGCTGGCGCTGCTGGGAGTGCTGGTGCTGCACTCGGTGTCTGCACAGAACGGTAAGGTGTGAAATCAGCCCGCTGCTGCTGCCGGGTTTATCTCATTCGTTCATTCGGGTCCCTGTGTGTGGAGCCTGCGGTGGTTTGAGCTCATTTTAAACAGGTTAAAACTCAAACGGCTTTCCTCTGAGGTGTAACACCTGCTAACCGAGTAAAGACGAGAGATGGTGGCTCAAGGAGGGGGTTTAGCTACCATAATTAACCATTTTTTATTGCTCAGTACAGCGGTTATACTCATCTATCAGCCAACTGTCACCTCATTAATACAAACTAACGCTAAGTTAGGATTAAAATGAGCCGTTTAGGTTATGTAGCTACCTGCCACAAACAGGTTAGGCTGTATAGCCCTCATTATGCTTGTTACGCCTCAGATGAAGCCCACTTCACCGCCTTTGGCGGATATTACTGCATTAAGCCCTGCACTAAACGTTGAGGAAATGATGGTAGACAGAGATAACCGCGTGTTCGGGTCCTCTGCAGCACCGAAAATAGCCCCTCTTCATTCTGCTGCATGTTTCTATTTATAGAGCCAATGCAGCAGTGGGATGCATGGCGGTAATGTCCTTCTGGTGGTCCTGCTCAAGTCCTCATAGGGAGCAGTCAAGTATACCAGGGCATTGAGGCGCAAAACGCGTTCTCACTGTGCAAATGAACGTAGTTGAGGCTTGGTAGACCTGAGGAATGTGCTCGAGTCGCCCCATTTCACAGATCTGGAAGCAGCTCCACCTGCTCCAATTCTAGTCTTGATTATGGAAAGAAATGGTAGGCTGATCTCAGATCAGTAACAGCAACTTCCATATGGCCGTGAATGCTCTGCAGTAGCTTGCATCAATCAGGCTGTGCAGCACATTCGACATGACTGGTTAAAGTTAGGCCAAGAAGGTGGCTTAGTATTCATAGCTCTTTTATTGACCACAATCGAGGAGAAAAAAAACCATAATGGAGTCATTCTACAGTTTTGTCTGAGATCAGGTTGCGGCATTTGAATAGATTTTTCCAGACACCATCTCTTGTCACTCTTTTTTCCATCCTCTCACACACAAATGCACAAGTGTACAAATGCACTGACCTATTTCAGCCTCTGAGCAAGGCTCTTTGCTGCCCTGAAGGCAACAGAGTTTCTGCATTCTGTTTCTCCTAAGGCGTATGTGCATTCGGCCTACTACAACATGCAAATCCTGCCCACATATACATTAGCTGAGCCCACTAGCTCTTCATATGTCCATACACCCTTTATAAATAAAGGCACTTAAATGCTTCTTAGCTTGGATGTATCTTTACATTATCAGAAAATATCAGAAAATTTACTCACACTTGCACATCTCATTTATCAGAAGGTTTCTTGTAAAAAATTCCTAATGGGTTTGAAACTGGTTGTTCTGTGTCATTACTTTGAAGAGCCCTTTTTGGCACCTTTGATTTTTACAAGTGTAGCAGGACCTCAGAACTGAATTAGATCATTGTGTTCATACATTTCAAGCAGGTTTTTAATAGACCGATCAAATATGATTTTAAGTCAATTCCCAGAGATGGTTTTGTTCATTAACTTCCTAATTAATATAGGTCGAGAGGTTAGACATAGTGTTGGGTTTCTTATGTCTTCTGATACATTTTAAATGGGAAGGAATTGCTACTGGCCTCATGATAGCTATATTGTCAGGATACACTTCTGTCATGGTGTTTAAAGACTTGTGAAATGCTACGGATTGCTGTATGACACATTGAGATTTAATTGCATAGTATTTTGGACTGCAAATGATCATCTTGGTAATCTTTACATTTAACAGTGGGCTTAATGCATGTTGAAAGTGTTAGTAATTAATCCTGGGCTTTTGTGTATTGATGCGGATATCCAAATATGCAGATATCACACTGTCTTGTTTTTCTTACCCTCACCTAATATTAGAAGTGGAATTCTTCATTTGGTTCTGTATTTCCCTTCAGTGTTTAAGAAAACAGATGTTGCGCATTACTGGACAGGTCATTTAAAAAACACAGCTTACAGCTTTGTCACTAATTGTACAAAAGCACCGAAAAACACAGCCTATACCTTGTGTTGATTATGCTTAGTAGGCTATCTGATAATAATCCAATTATTACAATAATTTGCTTATGACAAAGCCTCTGATTTTAGTATGTTCATAAAGGCAGCTTTGCTTTGACTTTTCATTAACTACTGTATCTATTCATGATGGAAAAGCCATTTGTGCCTTGCCAAATGATTTCTATTCAACAGCTAAGCAATATCAGAAAGGACTGAAGACAGTTTAAGGTAATGACGCCTTATCATCGAAGATATACACTCTCATTACATGATTGATTCTGTGTTCTTCTTTAGTTGTGCCTTCAGATTCAAAAGCATCTCTGTGTAATGTAGTAATTACAGTCTCTTGATCCCGCACATTGGATGTACAGAACAGCTCTGGTTTTGAAAAGTAATTGCTGTGGTTTGCAGTGCAATTCAGTTATACATGCTGCTCTAATGGGATTGCAACTTCTGTTGGGAAAAAAGTGTCATGCATCTAGCACTTTAGTTGAGCTATTGCCTTCATTTTCTTCAAAGCCACAGTATACATGTCCTCTGAGGATATTCAACGTCAACAACAGTCCCTCAGTGCACGCCAAAGGATAACTTCCTGGTTTCTCTTTACTAATGCATTAATAAAGGCTACTTGGTTGTCAGATGGAAAATAACAATTAAGAATTAAGTTCTTTGTCTTTTGTACCATGATAGTTGATTGCTCATTTCTGCTTGCTGCAGTAACGGTATTCAATATGTTATATTGAGTATTGTTAATGTGGGGGAGGCAGATGTGTGTGGAGACTGTGTGACTCTCATCCCTCCCCCATTGACGTGGGTTTGTACCTGCTCAGTTGCTGTAGCATGCTTCTATGGAAACAGAGTATGTCTTTCAGAGCGCACCCACGCAAAAATAGTGAGAAATCTCAATGAAATACACAACATCAAAGAATTGTGGATACAGTAGCACTGTTCAAGGTCATTGTGCTTCATTTCTGAGCTTGAATTTTAAGGGCTGATTTCTTCTTCAAAACTGTCTTTCCATTTTTCTGTTGTGTTCTGTCTTATTTGTTGCCTTATTTCAGTTGTTAAACTGTATGTTTTGTTTTCTTTCTTTTCTTTTAAAACCACCGCCTTTTCCCTCCCTTTTCCATTTCTTTATGTTGTCTTTTGTATCCTTTTGCTATATGTTCCTTCATCTTCTCTTGCATGCTACCCTTCTTCAGCGGGCTTTGTGAAGTCTCCTCTGTCTGAGACTAAACTGACCGGTGACATGTTTGAGCTATACTGTGATGTTGTTGGAAGCCCCACCCCTGAGGTCCAGTGGTGGTATGCAGAAATAAACAAGGTTGATGGCTTCCTTCAGCTGTGGGATGGTGCACGTGAGCGCCGCGTCTCCATCAGCACTGCATACGGAACCAATGCTGTTAGCGTTCTTGCTGTCATGCATGTCATCACAGAGGATTCTGGGATTTATGAGTGCAGAGCCAGTAACGACCCACATCGCAATGATCTTCACCAGAATCCATCAACTACCTGGATACGAGCCCAGGCAACTGTTACCGTGTTGCAGAGTGAGTCCATTAAGTGTAGTGTTTCCAGTGGTAACACAACCCGTATGCCCCCAGCTTGAGAATCTTTGAGTAGTATAGTGCACTGCCCTGTCAGTGTTATTGACCAAGACCAAGACACCTGTCCTGCCCTTGTGTCCTCCTTTCAATGGAGTAAATGTCTGGATAATATCCCTAGACAAACTGAATAGCAGACCTCTTGCATCCCACTCCAGTTGAAATGGAAACATTCAAAACCAAGAATCGTATCTGTGACCTTTCCTGAATATGTAGTAACATCCTGCCTAGTTTGTGTTCTGCTGTAGTGAAAAATCTCACTAGCAAACCGTGACATCTCAGATAGTTCCCAGTCCTGGGTTTGTTGCTTTAAAGATATCTCTTTTTTTTCCCTCAATTTTAAGGTACAGTACAAGGTTGTATAACTGTTAGCTTTGGAACATTTGTATCAAGTAATCAAGAACTTTGTAAGAAAGAAGTTATTTAAGAAGTTCTATATTGTTGTCCAAAATCTTGTGCCTCCATTTTTTTTGTCATTTTTTATTACATGACACTATTTGAAAACTTTTTTGGGGGGAAGAGAAGATTTTCTTCAGACAGACCATATGTAATTGTATAGTTTTGGACAAAATAGATAAGTAGTATTTTTTTATTTACAAAAAATAAAACATTCAGGGTATTGTCGAGTTGAAGAGACACAGGTTTGAGTGACTTTTTACAGCATTTTTTACAGAATTATTGAAAATATGCAAGCTCAGCTGTGTTTCAGTTTTGTTCGCAGGAGGGAATGTGCTGTTGCCCAGTGGTAAGATCACCTTCCTTCTAAAGATGGAAATCTTTAGAAGTTGAATGGAGTTGCCATCATCATTCAGTCACACTTTTAGCCTAGCTTTATTCAGTGTGTTTAATTGCGCACAGTCATTTGTTCTGAAATGAAAATGGGTATCAGAAATACATCACCCTGAAAACACTTTAGGGCCCATTATCGATTTTGGTGTGTTTTTAAGACCGCCACAGTGCTGTTAGTCTTTCATAACCTACTAGCAGTAACTGAACTCAGGGATATAAGCCAGATGTTGTGAAACATAAACACACTGACATTGAGGTCTGAGATAGCTTTGATGTTTGTGGCTTTCTTTTAAAGGTCACCTGTATACACCCACTAGAATTATACACATCCTTGGTAAAAATGAGCAAAAAACAAAATCTTTGTTTAACTACTTGATTTTGTACTTGAATTAAAGGGAAATGACACAGGCTTAAAAATAGTATGAAAAATAAAAACATAGGACATAATTACTGGCGCAGCTCAGTCTTTAGGAGCCCTGTTATTTTTCATCAAGGAATGCATATATTGTGATGCACCTTATGCCTACATCATCCATCAATATGGAAAAGATCAGAGAATACATAAATGATGTAATGCCAGTGGTTTCTTGGTTTAAATAAATGAAGCAATGAATATAAAAATAGCCTAACACCTAAAAATACCCAACTTCTGAAGTTACTTTAAGGGAGAACCCAAATACATTATATGTCAAATGTGTTCATGCTCAGTGAGAAGCATGAATAAAGAGGCACAGCTGGGGTGCATGCTGTGGTCATCAAATCGGTCTTCAAATTAGATGCCACATTTATGCCAACAAGCGTAGGTGTCTGCAGTTCACTGAAAATCACTGTAATGTTGCAACTAGATTTCATAGTCATTTAAGCCAAACTTTTTGGCTACAAACACTAGAAGGTGTGGTGGTGAACCTGTGATGGTGTAAAGATGTTTAATTCCAAGGGCCATATTAATTTTGTTAGTATAAATGGCATCATGGACTGACATCAGAACAGCTGGCATAAAAGAAAATTTGTATTTCTGTAAATCAGTAGCAATCATAGATCACCAGATTTTTTACATTTTCTGTGTAAGATTAAGCTGTTAAATAACAATTATTTTTTACTAGGAGTGTAATAATTCACAAAATTCATTATTTAGTCCAATATGATAGAGTGGTGTTTTGTTTTGATACATTTTTGATTAAATAAGGAGTGGCTGGAAATTAATTATATGTTCATATGTTTATGTTTAATTTTGAGTTTATTAGAACATTCAACATTATAAAGATACCATACTTAAAACAAAGGTTGTCCCTTCCAGTAAACCTTTACATCTAATCCATCTGAAAGTGAATATCCTAGACAGTATACAGTGATTTGATATGATACAATACAATGTGCTGTATACACTGATTAGGCATAACATTATGATCCTTGTTTCTATGCTCATTGTCCATTTGATCAGGTCCACTTAATGTGTAGTGTGTGGATTTTTGCACTACACATGTTCATTCTTCAGCAGTTGAGGCCGTGTAGCGTAGTTTTCTGCCCCGTATTGATCAAGTGTCTGTGTTTTCAGAGCCATCAATCAATGCGTCAGATCACATCACCCTACTCATGGATACCCATCTCCCACAAATCACGCTGCAGTGTAACCTGACTACTGCCCAGTACAACCACCGTGAGAGCTACTGGACGAAGAATGGAGAGGAGATTGTGGCCACACGAACTGAACTGAGGACTACTGAGTACAAGTAAGGACCACATGTGCTTGTGTTTACATATTGAGATTTGTTATTTTAAATTCTGACAGCGCATTTAATCTCTATAGTATTTTTGCTTTATGTAACTGGTTGTCCTGTTGACAATATGAATTACTGCCTGAATCAGTTTTAGTCAGTATGAAGTCAATTCTTAGTACTTGCAAAATGAAGATTTGGCCACTCTATTTTATAATAGGCTCTTTGGGTTCCAGAAAAACTTTTCAGAAGATTTAAAATGTAGTTTATAATGACCATTATTGCTCCAGAACTTTGATTTGGCACACTGTTTCTTTCATATTAAACTTGACGCAAGCAGCATGAGAATCTAATGCTGCTCCTCTGCGTGAGTTGAGTCCATGGCCTGCTTTAGTCCCTCCCCATGTTGTTAATCCTTCGTCCTGACTCCTAATTGAATCAGACTGACCAGATACACACAGGCACACGTTATGCTTACATTTAACCTGTCCTAGTGATCTCTGCCTCACAGATCATGACGCTTGGACTGGAAACACATTAGTGTGGGCTAAGCCAACGATTAAACCCACAGAGCAGTGATTCACTTCACAGTGTCTCTGTGTCTGCCTTCATTAAAGAAGGCTCTGGTTATTTATTTCTCTAGAATTCTGGTGTCACCATTCGCAGCAGGATTTAGATTTACTTTAGTGCTTGTACATGACAAAATAATTCAAGCACATGGTACTGATAGCAGGTCTTTGTTTCTATTTAGGAAACAGTCTGCAG